>NW_026264987.1:965239-988024 GCF_000817695.3 Arachis duranensis | reverse complement strand
TTTATCTATGTTTTTGTGTCTCTACTTCATGATCATTAGTGTGTAAACCATGCCTTAAAGCTATGAATAAAATCCATTAGTCATTCACCTCTCTTAAAAGAAAAATGTTTTAATTCAAAAGAACAAGAAGTACATAATTTTCGAAATTATTAGTGAATTTAATTTAATTATATTGATGTGGTGGCAATAATTTTTGTTTTCTGAATGAATGTTTGAACAGTGCATATTTTTGATCTTGTTGTTGATGAATGTTAAAACTGTTGGCTCTTGAAAGAATGATGAACAAAGAGAAATGTTATTGATAATCTGAAAAACCATGAAATTGATTCTTGAAACAAGAAGTCATGAAGGTCCAAGTGAAAAGCTTGAGACTGAATGGTTAAAGTCGTGATCCAAAGCTAAAGAGTGTGCTTAAGAGCTCTGGACACCACTAACTGGGGACTTTAGCAAAGCTGAGTCACAATCTGAAAAGGTTCACCCAGTTATGTGTCTGTGGCATTTGTGTATCCGGTGGTAATACTGGAAGACAAAGTGCTTAGGGCCACAGCCAAGACTCATAAAGAAGCTGTGTTCAAGAATCAACATGCCCAACTAGGAAAGTCAATAACACTATCTGAAATTCTAAGTTCCTAGAGACACCAATCACTCTGGATGTCTACTTTCCAACAGTATCAGCAGTCCTTTGTTAGCCTCTGAATAAGATTTTTGCTCAGGTCCCTCAATTTCAGCCAGAAAATACCTGAAATCATAGAAAAACACAAAAACTCATAGTAAAATCCAAAAATAGGAATTTTGCATAAAAACTAATAAAAACATCCCAAAAAGTAGCTAGATCCTGCTAAAAACTACCTAAAAATAATGCCAAAAAGCGTATAAATTATCCGCTCATCAACTCTCAGGGTTACCTCCCTTTTTTGGACATCAATGAAGGATCGTTCAGTCGCTAGGAAAGGTCTTCCTAGAATGAGAGTTGCACTCTTGTGCTCCTCTATTTCCAGCACCACAAAGTCAGTGGGAAAGGCAAATGGCCTAACCTTGACAATCATGTCCTTAATTATGCCTGATGGAATTTTAATGGAGCCATCAGTAAGTTGGAGGCATATCCGGGTTGGTTTAACTTCATCAGTCAAACCAAGCTTTTTGATAGTGGATGCAGGTATTAGGTTGATACTTGCCCCAAGATCACATAGAGCTATCTTGGTACAAGCATCCTCTAATATGCATGGTATCATAAAACTTCCAGGATCTTTAAGCTTCAATAGTAAGCTTTTTAGAATGACTGCACTGCATTCTTCAGTGAGGAAAAATTTTTCAGTTTCTCTCCACTCCTTCTTATGACTTAAGATCTCTTTCATGAACTTAGCATAAGAGGGTATTTGCTCAAGTGCCTCTGCAAATGGAATCTTTATTTCAAGAGTCCTGAGATAGTCTGAAAAGCGGGCAAATTGTTTATCCTGTTTTGCTTGATAGAGTTTTTGAGGATAAGGTATATTGGCTTTATATTCTTCAACCTTAGTTGCTGCAGGTTTATTTCCTACAGAAGTGGTTGGAGAAGCCTGCTTAAAGGGGTTGTTATCAGCACTTGCAGGTGTCTGATCCCGTATTGGCGTTTGAACGCCAGAATTGGGTGCTGTATAGGCGTTTAACGCCAGATTGCCACCCTTTTCTGGCATTTGGACGCCAGAATTGGCCATCCACTGGGCGTTCAATGCCAATTTCTCACCATTTTCTAGCGTTTAAATGCCAGAATTATTCCTCTCTGGGCTCTTACTATCCTCAGAGGGATTTTGGGCAGTGGTTTGGTCATCCTCTGTCAGTTGTTCCTCTCTTAGCTTTCTGCTGCTTTGAGTTGAGACATTTAATGTCTTCCCACTCCTTAGTTGAACAGTTTGGCATTCTTTTATTATCTGTTTAGATAACTGCTGCCTTGTCTGATCCAATTGTGCTTCCATATTTTTGTTATCATTTTTAGTGTCTTGTAACATCTCTTTAAATTCTACTAATTGTTCTATTATAAAAAGCAATTGCTAATTGAGTTTTGAAACTTGTTCTGGAGGACTAAGTTCAGGGGATACTACTTTAGCCTCTTCTTTCATGGAGGACTCACTACTTAAGTACAGATGCTGATTTCTAGCAACTGTATCAATGAGCTCTTGAGCCTCTTCAATTATTTTTCTCACGTGTATAGATCCACCAGCTGAGTGGTCTAGATACATCTGGGCCTTTTCTGTAAGCCCGTAGTAGAAGATGTCTAATTGCATCCATTCTGAAAACATTTTAGAGGGGCATTTCCTTAGCATCTCTCTGTACCTCTCCCAGGCATTATAAAGAGATTCATTATCCTCTTGTTTAAAGCCTTGGATGTCCAGCCTTAGCTGTGTCATCCCTTTTGGAGGGAAATATTGATTTAAGAATTTTTCTGACAACTGTTTCCATGTTCTTATGCTGGCTTTGGGTTGGTTATTTAACCACCTCTTAGCTTGATCTTTTACAGCAAATAGAAATAGCAATAATCTATAGACATCCTGATCCACTTCCTTATCACGTACTATGTCAGCAATTTGTAAGAACTATGCCAGAAACTCAGTAGGTTCTTCCTGTGGAAGACCGAAATACTGGCAATTTTGCTACACCATGATAATGTATGAGCTGAAGAAAGGGAGATGATGTGGATTGTAAATAAAAATTTTATTCCCCTTTTTTTGTGATTAAAGAAATTAAAATAAAGTAAATAAAAAAAATTTATGCAAGTTTCGAAAATTAAGAAAAGAAAAAGAAATAAAAGAAATTAGAAAACTAAATCAATTAATTAATTAAAAAGATTTGAAAATAAGTTTAGTGTTGATTTTCGAAAAATGAAGAGAGATAAAGAGATGGGTTAGGAAGTTTTGAAAAAGATGTGTCTTAAAATTAAAGATACTTGTAAGAAAATAAATAAAAGAAAAGTTTTTGAAAAAGATATGATTTTAAAATTTTAAAGATTGAAACTTTCTTAACAAGAAAACACCAAACTTAAAATTTTTCAATCAAAAATAATAAACTAAAACAAGTAATTCGAAAATTATATATAAAAAAAGAAAAAAATTTTGAAAAATTTTATAAAAGATTTTCGAAAAATATAAAAAGAAAATTAAAAAAGAGTTTGTTTTGAAAAAGATTTAAAAAGATAAATTTTAAAATTGAAATTTAGACTTGACTAATAAGAAACTAACAAATTTTAAAATATTGACTAAGTCAACCTAAGGAATTCGAAAATGATGAGAAAATAAAGGAAAAGATATTTTTTTTGAATTTAATGAGGAAAGAGAAAAACAATAAAATGACACCAAACTTAAAAATTTTTAGATCAAAACAAAGAAAACAAAGAAGAAAACTTTGAATGCTAAGACGAACACCAAGAACACTTTGAAGATGAAGATGAACACCAAGAATAAATTTTTGGAAATCTTTAAGAAAATAAAAACACAAAGGACACCAAACTTAAAAATTTTTATACTTTGGACACTAATAATTCCAAAATGCACAAGAAAAACAAGGAAAGACACAAAACAAGAAAAACTAAAGATCAAACAAGGAAAATAAACAAGAACAACTTGAAGATCAAGAAAGAACAAGGAACATAAAACTCGAAAATATGAAGAATAAAAAGAGCATACAAT
Organism: Arachis duranensis; assembly: GCF_000817695.3. Taxonomy (NCBI): domain Eukaryota; kingdom Viridiplantae; phylum Streptophyta; class Magnoliopsida; order Fabales; family Fabaceae; genus Arachis; species Arachis duranensis. Next base: position 984,365 of record NW_026264987.1, on the reverse strand, counting down.
TCAAAAAATTGAAGGAAAATAAAAACATGAAATTGACACCAAACTTAAAACATGAAACTAAAGTCAAACAAAAGACTCAATTATTAGTTTATTGGTTTTTATTTATTTATTAAAAATTTTCGTAAAAAAATCTAGAAAAAGAAAACAAGGATTTTAAAGTTTTAACAAAAACAATAATAAAAGACTCAAAAGAAAAATTAAAGATTAATAAAGAAAAATAAGATTTTTAAAAAGAAAATAAAAGACTTAAATTTAGTGACTCTAAACCAACAAATATAAATTTTTCCTAATCTAAGTAACAAGCTGAACTGTCAGTTGTTAAAACTCGAACAATCCCCGGCAATTACACCTTTGCAATTCCGCACAACTAACCAGCAAGTGCACTGGGTCGTCCAAGTAATACCTTACATGAGTAAGGGTCGATCCCACGGAGATTGCCGGCTTGAAGCAAGCTATGGTTATCCTGTAACCATTAGTCAGGGGATTAGTGATAAAAATGATTTTGTTTGTAAAAAAGTAAAAGAGCATGAAATGAATGATACTTGTTATTCAATAATGGAGAACAAGGTGAGGTTTCAGAGATGCTCTGTCTTCTGAATCTCTGCTTTCCTACTGTCTTCTTCTCCAAACATGCATGTTCCCTTCCATGGCAAGCTGTATGTTGGTGGATCACCATTGTCAAAGGCTACCATCCGTCCTCTCAGTGAAAATGGTCCAGGTACGATTTCTGTACGGCTAATCATCGGTCGGATCTCTCGTCTCAGATGAAAAATACCAGGCACAGCTACCGCACGGCTAATCATCTGTCGGTTCTCACTTGTGTTGGAATAGGATCTCTCTATCCTTTTGCACACCATCACTGCGCCCAGCATTCATGAGTTTGAAGCTCGTCACAGTCATCCCGTCCCAGATTCTACTCGGAATACCGCAGACAAGGTTTAGACTTTTCAGATCTCAGGAATGCTGACAATTGATTCTAGCCTCTACCATGAAGATTTTGATCTCACGAGTTTGAATGCTCTGTTGTCAGGAGATGCAAGTCAAACTCGTAGATTAGAAACCCAAGAGATACGCACTCAAGCTATCGCCCAATGACTACGTTGAGCTCAGATAGAACGAAAGTGGTTGTCAATCACGCGTTCATAAATTTGAGAATCATGATGAGTGTCACGGATCATCACATTCTTCATATTGAAGTACGAGTGAGTATCTTAGGACAGACACAAGCGTGATTGAATAGAAAACAATAGTAATTGCATTAATCCATTGAAACCCAACAGAGCTCCTCACCCCCACCTATGGGGTTTAGAGACTCATACCGTAGAAGATACAATATGAGATGCAAAAATGTCATAAGTTCCCAAATGAATCTCTAAAAGTAGTTTTTATACTAAACTAGTAACCTAGGTTTATAGAAAATGAGTAACTAAGTGCAGATAGTGCAGAAATCCACTTTTGGGTCCCACTTGGTGAGTATTTGGGCTGAGCTTCCAAGCTTCCATGTGCATATGCATCAAATTGGAGTTAAACGCCACCCTGGGTGCCAAAATGGGCGTTTAACGCCAAGAAGTATTGAAAAGGGTTTCTGGCTGGCGTTTAACGCCAGTTTGGGCCATCAAATCTCGGACAAAGTATGGACTATTAAACATTGCTGGAAAGCCCAAGATGTCGACTTTCCAACGCAATTGAGAGAGCCAATTGGGGTTCTGTAGCTCCAGAAAATCCATTTCGAATGCAGGAGGGTCAGAATCTAACAGCATCTGTAGTCCTTTCTCAGTCTCTGAATCAGATAATTGCTCAGGTCCCTCAATTTCAGTAAGAAAATACCTGAAATTACAGAAAAATACACAAACCCATAGTAAAGTCTAGAAATGTGATTTTTTCATAAAAATATAATAAAAATTAACTAAAACATACTAAAAACTACCTAAAAACAATGCCAAAAAGCGTATAAATTATCCGCTCATCATCTAACTTGGCCACCAACGTTGCTTCTTCTTCATCCTCTTCATGGCCCTTCTTCAACCTCCTTTCTTGCATTTCTTCACCTGTCATCAACCAACACATGCATCAAAGCCTTGCTAAAGCTATGAGAATTATCATCATTCTTAGCACCCAAGTAATTATAGCATTATTCTCATGCAATTGCATCAAATTAATCATGGTTGGATTAATCTAAGCATATATGAATTTCTAACCCAATTGCTTACTTATACTGCAAGAAAGTGCATAAAACCTACTAAAAACATAGAAAAAGGCCAGTGAAACTAGCCTAAGATGCCCTGGCATCACAAACACCAAACTTAAATCTTGCTTGTCCCCAAGCAAGCACTGAATTGAGAAAATGAATGAAACAGAAAGTGATGTCCATATTAACAAGTTATTAGCATTAATTCATGGGGTTTTATGCAGAGAGTGTTGCAGTTCACTTTTTATTGATTCTTAGGTAAGGGATGTCTCTTCTAAGTATTTACTAACATATTGCTATGACCTTTATTATTCATTCATCCTTGGTAGTTGCTTTTCTTTATTTTCTTCTTCTGTGAACTTATTCTTTGATTTTAGTAGCTTGGTGTCATGTGTTGGCAGCTTCTTATCTTATTTGCACTTTAACACATATTCACCACAGACACTTGGCTCATAATTCTTCTTAAGACATTGGTGCCCAGCACCTCTTTGGGTTACTAAATGCCTTGTAACTAGGTTGCTCTTGATAATGGATTTTCGGTTGATAATCCTGGGTTAGTTAACCCAAGTTACCAAGTGTTAAAGCACTCCATAGAACCTAATCATCCAAGCAGATCCTAGTACAAAGACACCACAGGCATATGTCTTAAGGTCCAAGCTATTGGTGTCTAGCTTTATTCTTTGCTTTCTTTTCTTTTTGTTGCCACTTTTGGCTTTTCTTTTTTTTCTTCCCTTTTTTGTTTGTTTTTCTTTCACCCAAGGACTTTTATTTTCTAAGATTCATAGACATCAGCTTAGTTCTCACTAAAGAATGACATCCTACCCTTTATTCATTATTAGTTAGCTACTACACAATCAGTCATATATACCACCACTTATTCTTTATTTTCTTACTTGTCAAAAAGGAACTAATTCACTTCTGTTCAAACATTTTCTTCATTTAAATTGAAAAGGGCAGGGGACAAACATACATTCAAGGAGGTGAAATTCACCCAGACACTTAGACTGAAACACTTATTTTGAGATTTATAGACAATCAAACAAGCTGAATTCAGACACATGCATATTAACTAACAGAGGTCTATTCAGACTTCCAATTCAACCAATTCAAGTGAAAGCAGTTAAGTGACAGACTGCTTTCATAGTATGGCCAGGGTGATGCAACACAGATGAACTCTTCGGGTAGAGCCACATGGAAGTTAGCGTACTTCTGACATGGTGGACATTTCTTGACAAACTCTGTTGCTTCCTTTTGCAAGGTCGGTGATAAACCACTATTTTATGATTTATATTGTATTTAATTGAGTGGTTTTATCAAGTTTTTCACCCACTTATTCATAGGATTTGCATGATTTTACAATTCCTTCCTAGTTTAGTTCTATGATTCAAAACATGCTTCTTTGGTCTTAATTTAGCTAATCTTAATCTTCTCTTATTACCATTCGATGCCTTGATCTATGTGTTTAGTGTTTCAGGCTTCATAGGGTAGGAATGGCTTAGAGAATGAAGAGGAAGCATGCAAAAATGGAAGGAACACAAGGAATTGAGGAGATGACCAGCGAGAAGTCACGTGATCGCATGGCTCACGCGACCGCGCAAAATGGAAGAATTCAGAGTGACACGTTTGCGTGCCTGACACAATCGCGTGGATTGGAAGCTGCACGAATGACGCGAATGCGTGGACGACGCGCACGCGTGGTACGAAAAACGTTGAGTGACGCGATTGCGTGGACGACGCGGACGCGTGACGTGCGCGATCTGCAGAATTACAAAAGTCGCTGGCAGAGATTTTGGGCCGCATTTCAACCCAGTCTTTGGCCCAGAAACACAGATTAAAGTTAGGGAACATACAGAGACTCAAGGGAAATTTTTCATTAGGCACTTTTCATAGTTTAGATGTAGTTTTTAGAGAGAGAGGCTCTCTTCTCTCTCTTAGGATTTAGGATTAGGATTTTTAGAAATTAGGGATTTATCTCATCTTCATATCAGGTTCAATATTCCTTTATTTTGACTTCTCTTCTACTTTGAGATACTTTAATGCTTTTATTTGTATTTGATTTATGTTGCCCAATTGGCTTATGAATATTTTTCATGTTAGAATTGACATCTCCATTCAGTTTAATTTGAGGTATTCCAGTTATTTATGATTTTATCTAGCTTTTTATATTCTTGGCTTTAATTGATTAATTGGTAACTCTTGAGTTGTCAAACTCATTGTCGACTGAAAATTGGAATTCTTCAAGAATTAACTCGAGTTCCAATAACTCTAGCCTTTTCCAAGGAAAGATTAGGACCTGAGGAACCAAACTTATTCCATCCACTTGACTTACCTTCATAGTTAGAGGTTAACTTAGTGGGAGAAAAATCTAATTCTCATCACAATTGATAAGGATAACTGGGATAGGACTTCCAGTTTTCATACATTGCCAAGAGTTTTATTAGTTGTTAATTTAGTAATTCTTGCCATCTATTTCTCTTGCTTAAAACCTTTTTCAAACCCAAAACACTGTTTGTCTATAACCAATAATAAATCATACTTCCCTACAAATCCTTGAGAAGACGACCCGAGGTTTGAATACTTTGGTTAATTATTTTTATTGGGTTTGTTACTTGTGACAACCAAATGTTTGTATGAAGGGATTTTCTGTTGGTTTAGAATCTATACCTACAACGCGACTATATTTTTATAAAATTCTTTACTAGCAAAAATCCTAACGTCAGTCGGCCAGTAAAAACTAGCTCGGAGTACCTTTTTGAAAAGAGCTCGTGCCCCCAGGTGGCTGCCACACATGCCGCTGTGTACTTCCTCTAGGACTTCCCTTGTAGCAGAGGTCGGAACGTATTTTAAAAGAGGTGTTGCAAGCCTTCTCCTATATAAGATGTCATCCACTATGGTGTAGTACTGTGCTTCTCGTACTAACCTTTTGATGAGAGAACTTTTGCGTGGTCTAAGAATCTTTACAATTAGGTACTCGTTGTAAGTATAGCTCCTAAACCAACAAAAGTCCTTTCATACAAACGATTTGGTTGTCACAAGTAATAAACCCCTTTAAAATTGATAACCGAGTATTTAAACCTCGGGTCGTCTTCTCAAGGAATTGCAGGGAGGTGTTCTTATTATTGGTTATGAGTTTTGTAAATTGGGGTTTTTGAAATTTGGGCAATGGGCACAGACATAAAGGAAAATAAATTAACAATAATAAAATCTCTTGGCAAGGTATGAAGAACTGGAAGTCCTTTCCTAATTATCCTTATCAATTATGATGAGAATTGAATTTTTCTCCCACTTTGTTAACCTCTAACTATGAAGGTAAGTTAAGTGGATGAATTAATTCAAATCCTCAAGTCCCAGTCTTTCCTTGGGAAAAGTTGGAGTTATTGGATCTCGAATTAATTCTTGAAGAATTCCAATTTTCAATCAACAATGAGTTTGATAACTCAAGAGTCACCAATTATTTAACCAAAGCATTCATATAAATAGAACAATCATAAATTGAAATACCTCAAATTATATTAAATTGAAATATCAAATGTAACATGAAAAAGTTCATAGACAAATAAAAGAGAAGATAAATAAAAAGAACATTGAACCTGTGATGAAGAAGATGAAATTCCTAATTTCTAAAAACCCTAATCCTAATCCTAATCCTAAGAGAGAGGAGAGAACCTCTCTCCCTAAAAACTACATCTAAAATTGTAAAAAGTGAATTATGAGAGCATGATTATGAATGGATGCATTCCCCCACTTTATAGCCTCTAATCTGTGTTCTCTGGGTCGAAAACTGGGTCAGAAACAGCCCAGAAGTCACTTTCAGCACTTTCTGGTCCGTACAGGTCGCGGCCAAGTGACGCGGAGGCGTCGCCCACGCGGCCGCGCGGATTAAAGTTTGCAGATGCGACGCGTAGGCGTGGATCACGCGTTTGCATCGCCTGGCGTCAGGGCAACTATGGCATATTATATATCAAATCGAAGCCCCAGATGTTAGCTTTCCAACGCAACTGGAACCGCGTCGTTTGGACCTCTGTAGCTAAAGTTATAGCCGTTTGAGTGCGAAGAGGTCAGGCTGGACAGTTTAGCAGTTTCTCCAACTTCTTGTATTCCTTCTATTTTTGCATTCTTCCTTTCTATCCTCTGAGCCATTCCTGCCCTATAATATCTGAAAACACTTGACACACATATCAAGGCATCTAATGGTGATAAGAGAGGATTAAACATAGGGAACTTAAGGCCAAAGAAGCATGTTTTCAATCAAAGCACATAATTAGGAAGGCAAATGTAAAACCATGCAAATAGTATGAATAAGTGGGTAAAGAGTTGATAAAATCCACTCAATTAAGCACAAGATAAACCATGAAATAGTGGTTTATCAACCTCCCCACACTTAAACATTAGCATGTCCTCATGCTAAGCTCAAGAGAAGCTATAAAGATGAATAGGAATGGTAGAAAGTATGAAATGCAATCCTATCTATATGAATGCAACTAAATGATAAAATGATTCTACCTACCTGGTGAAAAAGTAAATAAATCCTTCCAGAACAAGTATGAACTGAATTTCACTCATTTAAATCACAAAATACAATACAAATAACTTGCAAGAAGAAGATAGCTCATGAAAGCAGGGAACATAGAATTAAGCACTGAACCCTTACTAGTAGTGTACATCACTCTAGCTCTCAAGTGTCTAGGGTCAATTCTCTCAATTCTCTACTAATCTTGCTTTCTATAGCTTACTCTTCATCTAACAATCAACAAAAATTTAATGCACCAATACACAAATCAAGAGGTCTTTTAAAGGTTGTAATGAGGTTAGGGTCAAGGTAGGATTGTATTTGGCCAAGTGGACTAAAATCTGAATCCTTAATTAACATAAACTTTCCGCCTAATTTAAGACAATCCATTCAATTAAAATACAAAATCTAACTTCCCATTAACTGTGTTTACTACATATTTATGCATTCCAAGTTTGAGTACAGCTCATATGCATTGATTTCACTATTTATTTTGGGGCATTTTGTCCCCTTTTATTAATTGCTCTTTTCTTTTTTTTTTCTTTTTCACTTTTTTTTTCTCAATGCATATGATTAAAGTATTGAATGCAATAACATGTGCTCAACCATTATTTTGCACATTTTCACTAAAATATACAACACCCAATTATTCAAACCAAATATTTTCAAACCCAACTTCCCCACACTTAAATCATGAGCACTTTTACTAGTCTAAGCTAACTAAGGATTCAAATTAAGGACATTATTATTTTTCGCTTAGAGTTAGTAATGAGCTAAAGTAAAGAACAAATGGGTATATTAGGCTCAAATTAGTTTGCAAAGGATAATGAAAGGGTGAGGCCATATGGGTATGTGAACTTAGTGAAACAAAGGCCTCAATCATATCAGTGCATGCATACATCAAACATTAGAAATATAGAATTAAGCAAGACAAGGATCACAATTTTAGAGAGAAAAAGACACACCAAAAATAAAATATTGGTTGATAAAATGCAACCAATCAAATAGGCTCAAAATCTCACTGGTTTTGTGTGTTCGAGCTCTAAACTATGTTCCAAAATGATATTTCTTCATACAAGTTTTTCAAAAAGTTTTATTCAAATTAGTGAAATACTATAAAAAGTTTCTTGAAAAAGAAAATATTACTTCAACCAAGTGGTCAAATATGCACAAAATCAAACTATAATGCAATCAAACATGCAAATACAAGAATGAAAACAAGAATTGGTGTTTGAGAAGGGACTAACTAACCCGTGGAAATCGGTATCGACCTCCCCACACTTAAAGATTGCACCGTCCTCGGTGCATGCTGAGATGTGCAGGTGGGCGGGTAGTTCCAACTGGCGCCTTTCTCCAAAGATCGTGCAGATGGACTTGTCTGTCTCCCCATGTAAACGTCTTCCATTTCCCTTCCGGGTGGCCATCCTAAAAGAAAAAAGGGAAGAAAAGTAACCCAGGAATAAAGATAAGAAAGTAATTAAAGTATGGGTGGGTTAATGCCAATTGATAAGGGTCTCATTTACATGGAAGCTTCAACATGTAAGTGATAAAACAGTAGAAGCACATGGCATACCAGTGGTGCAAAATTTGCAACAAATGGGGGAAGAGAGTATGGGTAAGGAGAGATAATATAAATTCATGTCAATGCAAAAGTGATACAGGTATAAGAGATTGGCATTGATATAAATAATATTACCTAATCAGAACAAAACAAGTCACTAAGCACCCAAAATAATTCAAGAGAAGATGCAACAGTTAAACAAGAAAATTCAACACCAAAGGAAAAATAATTAATTTAGAAAAGAAGGAAGAATATACACTAAATTAAAATGCAATGAATGAAATATGCAAATAAATAAAACGAGAGATAAGAAGAATGAGAAGGGAAAGAAGGGAAGAAAGAAGTAAGGAATAAGAGGGGGGAGGAGAAATTAGGATTGGGGAAGAAAAGATAAGATATTTTGGCAATTTAGGATAAGATGTGCGGCGCAGTCGACGCGGACGCGTGGGGCACGCGGTCGTGCGACTTGCGCTTATACTGATTGACGCGGTCGCGTCAGTCACGCGGTCGCGTCAGTCACGCGGTCGCGTGACCCGTTTTATGCTTCTGGCACGAGGGCAGCCTCGCGCTCGCATAACTTTCTGTTCAAAATCATTAATTGCCAAATATTGGGTGACGCGATCGCATGGGGCATGCGATCGCGCGAGTGGCCACTTAGTAGGATTTGACGCGGCCGCGTGGGGCACGCGGTCGCGTGAGATGGACTGCGCGTCCAGCGCCAGTCCAGCACCACTCTAGCACAACTTTTGGCTGTGCACCATTATTGAATGTCAGAATAGACTCTAGGATCCCAAATTTTTCTTCTACACCCGTCTTTGTCTTGATCTACATTGGTCCAGTCGGGTGATGAGTAATCCGAATTCTCACTGCAGTGACCAAATAACTTCCGAGATCCTTTAAATTGAGCTTGACACCAATCCGTGCACGTCGAGTAGAAGTGTGGAACCTTATTGAATCTTGTGCACCAGCTCTGAGTACGAGCCATTTCCCTTTTCCTCTTAAAGCCGCAAAGAGCTCTAAGCTGGCCATCTGTTTCAAGTAAACCATATTCAAGTGGAAAAGCAAAGATAAAAGCTAAGGATTTTACCCACTTGAAGTCTGTATTGGGTGGTAATGGCCTTAGGATCAGTGTTTCTAGCGGTTCTGCAAGATCTACTCCCTTGTGGTCTTCAGTGAATTCCTCCACTTCTTTGCAAATTTCTTCTATGTCAACCATGTCTTGATCAGAGTCTTCAAATTCTCCCTCATCATCGCTCAAGTAATATATTGGAGGTTGAGAGAAATCTACCTCAGCATCATCTTCATATCCACTCGGGGAAGATTCTTCTGTCTCAAAGAAATCACTTGCGGGTGCAAGTTCGTCACCAAGAGAACAGGACTCGTGATCATCATCATCAAGGAAACATGCGTCTTGAGCTACTTTGTCCAGTTCCTCATAAGATATCTGCATTGGAGGTTGTGCAACATCCTCTTTAGCTTCAGTTGTAACATCCTTGACGGGGTCTTCCATGACTCTGTATTCAGGTGGCGGTTCGGCATCTCCTAAATCTTCAACCAACTCTTCTTCTTCTACAATGACAGCTTCGTCTACTTGTTCCAGTACGAAATTATGCTCTATGCTATCCACTGGAGTCTCTAGTGTCTTCTTCTCAATACATTCTTCATTAGATTCTCCATATGAATCCATGGGAGTCTGTTGAGGGGATGAACGTCTGGAAGATAATTGATTTATTACTTGCTCCAGTTGATGAAGGGTTGCATTGAATTGGTTTACTGATTTTTCAAAACGAACCTGTGATTCTTGGCTTGATGAATGTGGACATGGTGTATAGGGGAGTGGTGGTTCTCGGGAGTAATTGGATTGATGTTGAGGTGGATAAGAATCATATGGTGGTGAATGGTGAAAAGAAGTTTGTGAGTATGGTGGATTGGGGCTGTGTTGGAAGGATGGTCTTTTAGCACAGGGTAGGGCTTGTTGGTAGTTACAAGGCGGTCCACCAAGTCTATCAGTGGGGCATGCATTGTGCAATGGTCTTTGTCCATGATATCTAGGAGGATGTTGTTGCCTAAAAGGGTGATCAGATCCTTGTGGCTCCATCCATCTTCGATTGCCTAGACCTTGATGCATAGTCCTGTTATAGCTTTCATTCCTTGCAACACAATTAGAACCAAACTCAAAGCGAGAGGGGTGAGAATTCATAGTAGCTATCAGAAATAAGAGGAAAGAGAGAAAACAAATATACAAGTAAAAGAAAAATATTTTTTTATTTTTTATTTTTTTTTTTGAAAAATATTTACAATAACCAATAATAAGGCACACGTTTGCAATTCCCCGGCAACGGCGCCATTTTGATGTTAGGATTTTTGCCAGTAAAGAATTTTATAAAAATAATCGCGTTGTAGATATAGATTCTAAACCAACAGAAATCCCTTCGTGCAAACGATTTGGTTGTCACAAGTAACAAACCCCTAAATAAATTGATAACCGAAGTATTTAAACCTCGGGTTGTCTTCTCAAGGAATTGCAGGGAAGTATGTTCTTATTATTGGTTATGGAGATTGTAAAATTGGAGTTTCAAGAATGAGGAATGAATATGGTAAATAAGTTAAATGGCAATTAAAATAAATAAATATTGTAAAGCAAACCTTTTGGCAAGGTATGAGAAATTGGAAGTCCAGACTTAATTATTCTTAGCAATAATAATGAAAGTTGAATCTTAATTCCACTTAGTTAACCTTTACTAAAGCAAAGGAAAGTCAAGGGACTAATTAGTTAGACTTTCAAATCCTATTTATTTCCTAAGAAAAGGTTGGGATTATTGAAGTTCAATTTAATTAGCAAAGATAACAGTTATCAATTATGTTGAGCTAAGATAACTCCTGAGTTACTGATTTCTTAACCAAGACCAAAAGGAAGGAAATTAAATCTACTGGAATAAAAGTATCTTCAGATTGGGAATAGTCAATGGCATAAGTAAATAAAGCAATATTAAACTGAAATACCTCAAATACCATTAAATAAGAAAATTATCATGAAAGTGGCATAGGCCAAATAGGCAACATAACTAATACAAGCAAGCATTCAATTGTCTGAAAATAAGAAATAACATAGAGTAAAAGAACATTGAACCTGGGATTGAGAGTCACTCCTAAAACTAAGAGAAGTCCTAAATCCTAAATCCTAATCCTAAAGAGAGAGAGAGAGGAGAGAACCTCTCTTAAAACTAGATCTAAATCATAGAAAGTAACTAAAAATGCTAGCTCTCCCCGAATGGATGCATTCCCACGCTTCATAACCTCTGGTCTATGGCTTCTGGACTTGGATTTGGGCCAAAAAGAGCTTCAGAATCTGCTATGAGCATTTTCTGCAATTTCTGGTGCGTGGCCTCCGTCACGCGTCCGCGTGGGTCATGCGGTCACGTCAGTTGGAGTTTTCCTTGTAGCGCGGTCGCGTCAGTCATGCGGCCGCGTCATAGGTGTTCTTCTTTATGCGCGCGGTCGCGTCAGCCATGCGGCCGCGTCGCTGCTTCTTCGCGCTTGGCATGCGACCGCGTCGTCCATGCGGTCGCGTGGATGCCAGTTTCTCCAAAACTCTGTTTTATGCTTTCCTTCCATTTTTGTATGTTTCCTTTTCCATCCTTTAAGTTATTCCTGCCTTAGAAGATCTGAAACTACTCAACACACTAATCACGGCATCGTATGGAAATAAAGGTGATTAAAATAATTAATTTTAAAGCATAGGAAACATGTTTTTCACATACATCACATAATAAGGAAGGGAAAGTAAAACTATGCAATTAATATGAATAAGTGGGTGAAGGATTGAATAAATCACTCAAACTAAGCACAAAATATATCACAAAATATGGGTTTATCACCTTTTTGCCTCCTTCTTATATGTGGGAAGTATTTCAGACTTGAGGTAGTTGATTGTAGGAGTCATCCACCCTTGATCATGTCCTAGTTATGGTTAGGATCTTTTCTTCCTCCACGATTGATGGGTTTTGCAATGTTTCTTGGATGAGACTTCTGTTGTTGCCCTATGGTTTGGTGCTGGCTAGTTTTGAAAGTGCATCAGCTCGGGCATTTTGCTCCCGGGATATATGTCGGACCTCATATCCCTTGAATTGTTTGAGCTGTTTAGGGCGCGAAATTGTGATCATCAACAATGGCACCAAAGACTTGGTAGCGCTCTCAAACGTGAATCACACTTTGTCACAACTTCGCACAACTATCCAGCAAGTGCATTGGGTCATCCAAGTAATACCTTACGTGAGTAAGGGTCGATCCCACGGAGATTGTTGGTATGAAGCAAGCTATGGTCAACTTGTAAATCTCAGTTAGGCAGATTCAAATGGTTATAATGGTTTTCAAAAATAGGGATAAATAAAGCATAAAATAAAGATAAAAATACTTATGTAAATCAATGGTGGGAATTTCAGATAAGTGCATGAAGATGCTGTGTTCCTTCTGAATCTCTGCTTTCCTACTGCTTCATCCAGTCATTCTTACTCCCTTCCATGGCAAGCTGTATGTAGGGTGTCACCGTTGTCAATGGCTACTTCCCATCCTCTCAGTAAAAATGGTCCTCTACGGTTTCCCGCATGGCTAATCAGTTGTTGGTTCTCGATCATGTCGCAATAGGATCCATTGATCCTTTTGCGTCTGTCACTACGCCCAACACTCGCGAGTTTGAAGCTCGTCACAGTCATTCAATCCCTGAATCCTACTCAGAATACCATAGACAAGGTTTAGACTTTCCAGATTCTCATGAATGCTGCCAATGGATTCTAGCTTATACCATGAAGACTCTGATCTCACGGAATGGAATGCTCGGTTGTCAGGCGAGGGCAACCATGCGTCGTGCATCAGGAATCCAAGAGATACACACTCTAGCTCTCGCTTGTTGAACGGAGGTGGTTGTCAGGCACGCGTTCATAAGGATGGATGGTGATGAGTGTCAGAGATCATCACATCTATCAGGTTGAAGTACAAGTGATATCTTAGAATAAGAATAAGCGTGAATTGAATAGAAGATAGTAGTAATTGCATTAAAACTCGAGGTACAGTAGAGCTTCACACCTTAATCTATGGTGTGTAGAAACTCCACTGTTGAAAATACATAAGTGATAAAGGTCCAGGCATGGACGAAAAGCAAGCCCCCATGAAGGTCTAAAATCATATACACTGATTAAAGATCAATCAAAAGACTCTGAATACCATAGTAAAAAGTTCTATTTATACTAAACTAGTTACTAGGGTTTACAGAAATAATTCTAAGTGCAGAAATCCACTTCCAGAGACCACTTTGGTGTGTGCTTGGGCTGAGCTTGAGCTTTACACGTGCAGAGGCTTCTCTTAGAGTTAAAGGCCAAGTTGTAACGTGTTTTTGGCGTTTAACTCTGGTTCGTGACGTGTTTCTGGCATTTTACTCCAGAATGCAGCATGGAACTGGTGTTGAACGCCAGTTTGCGTCATCTAAACTCAAATAAAGTATAGATTATTATATATTGTTGGAAAGTTATGGATGTGTACTTTCCAAAGCCGTTGAGAGAGAGCCATTTGGAGTTCTGTAGCTCCAGAAAATCCATTTCGAGTGCAGGGAGGTCAGAATCCAACAGCATCAGCAGTCCTTTGTCAGCCTCCTATCAGATTTTTGCTCAGGTCCCTCAATTTCAGCCAGAAAATACCTGAAATCACAGAAAAAAATACAAACTCATAGTAAAGTCCAAAAATGTAAATTTTGCATAAAAACTAATAAAAACATCCCTAAAAGTAGCTAGATTCTACTAAAAACTACCTAAAAATAATGCCAAAAAGCGTATAAATTATCCTCTCATCACAACACCAAACTTAAATTGTTGCTTGTCCCCAAGCAACTGAAAATCAAATAGGATAAAAAGAAGAGAATATACTATAAATCCCAAAATATTAATGAATATTAGTTCTGATTAGATGAGCGGAACTTGTAGCTTTTTGCTTCTGAACAGTTTTGGCATCTCACTTTTTCCTTTAAAGTTTATAATGATTAGCATCTATAGGAACTTAGAATTTTAGATAGTGTTATTGATTCTCCTAGTTAAGTATGTTGATTCTTGAACACAGCTACTTTTATGAGTCTTGGCCGTGGCCCTAAGCACTTTGTTTTCCAGTATTACTACCAGATACATAAATGCCACAAGCACATGACTGGGTGAACCTTTTCAGATTGTCACTCAGCTTTGCTAAAGTCCCCAGTTAGAGGTGTCCAGAGCTCTTAAGCACACTCTTTTTGCTTTGGATTACGACTTTAACCACTCAGTTTCCAGCTTTTCACTTGGACCTGCATGCCACAAGCACATGGTTAGGGACAGCCTGATTTAGCCGCTTAGGCATGGATTTATTTCCTTGGGCCCTCCTATCCATTAATGCTCAAAGCCTCGGATCCTTTTCACCCTTGCCTTTTGGTTTTAAGGGCTATTAACTTTTTTTGCTTGCTTTTTCTTTTTCTTTCTTTTATTTCCTTTTTTTTCGCCATTTTTTTTGCAAGTTTTTGCTATTCACTGCTTTTTCTTGCTTCAAGAATCAAATTTTCATGATTTTTTAGATTATCAGTAACATTTCTCTTTGTTCATCATTCTTTCAAGAGCCAACAAATTTAACATTCATAAACTACAAGATCAAAAATATGCACTGTTCAATCTTTCATTCAGAAAACAAAAAGTATTGTCACCACATCAATATAATTAAACTAATTTCAAGGATGAATTCGAAACTCATGTACTTCTTGTTCTTTTGTATTAAAAACATTTTTCATTTAAGAGAAGTGAAGGATTCATGGAATTATTCATAGCTTTAAGACATAGTTGCTAAATACTAATGATCATGTAATAAAGACACAAAACATAGACAACATATAGCATAAAAACCAAAAAACAGAGAAATAAGAACAAGGAATGAGTCCACCTTAGGGATGGCGGCGTCTTCTTCTTGATGGACCAATGATGTCCTTGAGCTCTTCTATGTCTCTTGCCTTTGTTGCTCCTCCCTCATTGCTCTTTGATCTTCTCTAATATCATGGAGAATGATGGAATGCTCTTGATGCTCCACCCTTAGTTGGTCCATGTTATAACTCAAGTCTTCTAGAGAAGTGTTGAGTTGTTCCCAATAGTTGTTTGGAGGAAAATGCATCCCTTGAGGCATCTCAGGGATTCCTTGATGATGAGCTTCCTCATGCGTCTCTTGAGATCCATGGATGGCCTTTCTTATTTGCTCCATCCTCTTCTTAGTGATGGGCTTGTCCTCCTCAATGAGGATGTCTCCTTCTATGATAACTCCAGCTGAGTAGCATAGATGGCAAATGAGATGAGGAAAAGCTAACCTTGCCAAGGTAGATGGCTTTTCGGCTATTTTATAGAATTCAAGAGAGATGACTTCATGAACTTCTACTTCCTCTCCAATCATGATGCTATAGATCATGATGGCCCGATCCACAGTCACTTCGGATCGGTTGCTAGTGGGGATGATGGAACATTGGATGAACTCCAACCATCCTCTAGCCATAGGCTTGAGGTCTAGTCTTCTCAATTGAACCGGCTTGCCTTTTGAGTCTCTTTTCTATTGAGCTCCTTCCACACATATGTCCATGAAGACTTGGTCCAACCTTTGATCAAAGTTGACCCTTCTAGTGTAGGGGCGTGCATCTTCTTGCATTATAGGCAAGTTGAACACCAACCTTACATTTTCCGGACTGAAATCTAAGTATTTTCCCTGAACCATTGTGAGATAATTCTTTGGGTTCGGGTTCATACTTTGATCATGGCTCCTAGTGATCTATGCATTGGCATAGAACTCTTGAACAATTAAGATTCCGACTTGTTGAATGTGGTTGGTTAGAACTTCCCAACCTCTTTTTTGGATCTCATGTCGGATCTCCGGATACTCATTTTTCTTGAGCTTGAAAGGGACCTCAGGGATCACCTTCTTCTTGGCCACAACTTCATAGAAGTGGTCTTGATGGGCTTTTGAGATGAATCTCTCCATCTCCCATGACTCGCAGGTGGAAGCTTTTGTCTTCCCTTTCCCTTTTCTAGAGGTTTCTCCGGCCTTAGGTGCCATCAATGGTTATGGAAAAACAAAAAATCTATCCTTTTACCACACCAAACTTAGAATATGGCTCACCCTCGAGCAAAAGAAGAAAGAATAGATGAAGAAAAGGAATATAAGGAGGAGAGGGAGAGGGTTTTGTGTTTTGGCCAAGAGGGAGAAAAGAGGGTTGTGTTGTGTGAAAATGAAAAAGGATGGAGGGGTTTATATAGTGGAGGGAGAGGGAGTGGGTTCGGTCATTTAGGTTGGGTTTGGGTGGGAAAGGGATTTTGAATTTTGAAGGTAGGTGGGGTTTATGGGGAAGAGTGGATGGATGTGAGTGGTGAAGAGGTGATGGGGAAAGAGAGGTGATCCTGTGGGGTCCACAGATCCTGAGGTGTCAAGGATTTATCATCCCTGCACCAATTAGGCATGTAAAACGCCCTCTGCATGCAATCCTGGCATTTAACGCCAGATTGATGCTTGTTTTTGGCATTAAACGCCAGCTCTATGCTTGTTTTGGACGTTCAACGCCAATCTGCAGCATGTTTCTGGCGTTGAACGCCAGTTCCATGCTTGTTTCTGGCGTTTAACGCCAGCTCTACTCAGGGTGTAATCCTGGCGTTTAAACGCCAGAATGCTGCTTGTTTCTGGTGTTCAACGCCAGATTCATGCTCTGTTCTGGCATTGAACACCAGCCAGATGCTCCTTACTGGCGTTTAAACGCCAGTAAGCTCTTCCTCCAGGGTGTGCTGTTTCTTCTGCTGTTTTTGATTCTGTTTTTAATTTTAGTAATTATTTTGTGACTCCACATGATCATAAACCTAATAAAACACAAAAGAACAATAAAATAAAAAATAAAATTAGATAAATAAAAATTGGGTTGCCTCCCAATAAGCGCTTATTTAATGTCAATAGCTTGACAGTGAGCTCCCTTGGAGCTTCACACGTGATCAGGTCAATGTTGTGGACTCCCAACACCAAACTTAGAGTTTGAATGTGGGGGTTTCTCAATACCAAACTTAGAGTTTGGTTGTGGCCTCCCAACACCAAACTTAGAGTTTGATTGCGGGGGCTTTGTTTGACTCTGTACTGAGAGAAGCTTTTCATGCTTCCTCTCCATTGTTACAGAAGGATAGCCTTGGGCTTTAAATACAAGGTAGTCCCCATTCAATTGAAGGACTAATTCTCCTCTGTTAACATCAATCACAGCTCCTGCTGTGGCTGGGAAGGGTCTTCCAAGGATGATGCATTCATCCTCATTCTTCTTAGTCTCTAAGATTATGAAATCACCAAGGATGTAAAGGCCCTCAACCTTCACTAACACATTCTCTACCAATCTATAAGCTTGTCTTATTGATTTGTCTGCCATCTCTAATGAGAATGTGGTAGCCTGTACCTCAAAGATCCCCAGTTTCTCCATTACAGAGAGTGACATAAGATTTATACCTGACCCCAGGTCACACAGAGCCTTCTCAAAGGTCATGGTGCCCATGGTACATGGTATTAAGAATTTACCAGGGTTTTGTTTCTTTTGAGGTAAAGTTTGCTGAACCCATGTATCTAGTTCACTAATGAGCAAGGGAGGTTCACCTTCCCAAGTCTCATTACCAAACAGCTTGGCGTTCAGCTTCATGATGGCTCCTAGATATTGAGCAACTTGCTCTCCAGTTACATCTTCATCCTCTTCAGAGGAAGAATAGTTTTCAGAGCTCATGAATGGCAGAAGAAGGTTTAATGGGATCTCTATGGTCTCTATATGAGCCTCAGATTCCTTTAGGTCCTCAATAAGGAACTCCTTCTTGCTTGGGGGACGTCCCATTAGGTCTTCCTCATTGGGATTCACGTCCTCCCCTTCCTCTCTGGGTTCGGCCATTTTGATTAAGTCAATGGCCTTGCACTCTCTTTTTGGATTCTCTTCAGTATTGCTTGGGAGAGTACTAGGAGGAGTTTCAGTGACATTCTTGCTCAGCTGGCCCACTTGTGCCTCCAAATTTCTGATGGAGGACCTTGTTTCACTCATGAAACTTAAAGTGGCCTTGGACAGATCAGAGACTATGTTTGCTAAGCTAGAGGTACTCTGCTCAGAATTCTCTATCTGTTGCTGAGAAGATGATGGAAAAGGCTTGCTATTGCTAAGCCTGTTTCTTCCACCATTATTAAAGCCTTGTTAAGGCTTTTGTTTATCCTTTCATGAGAAATTTGGATGATTTCTCCATGATGAGTTATAGGTGTTTCCATAAGGATCACCCATGTAATTTACCTCTGCTATTGCAGGGTTGATGAGCGGATATTTTATACGCTTTTTGGGGGTAATTTCATGTAGATTTTAGTATGTTTTAATTAGTTTTTAGTGGAATGTTATTAGTTTTTAGGCAAAAATCATATTTCTGGACTTTACTATGAGTGTGTGTATTTTTCTGTGATTTCAGGTATTTTCTGGCTGAAATTGAGGGAGTTGAGCAAAAATCTGACTTAGGCTGAAAAAGGACTGCTGATGCTGTTGGATCCTGACCTCCTTGCACTCGGAATGGATTTTCTGGAGCTACAGGAGTCCAATTGGCGCGCTCTCAACGGCGTTGGAAAGTAGACATCCAGGGCTTTCCAGCAATATATAATAGTTCATACTTTGCGCGAAGATAAACGACGTAACTTGGCGTTGAACGCCAAGTTCATGCTGCTGTCTGGAGTTAAACGCCAGAAAAACGTCATGATCCGGAGTTGAACGCCCAAAACACGTCATAACCTGGAGTTTAACACCAAGAAAGGCCTCTACTCGTGGATAGCTTTAGTCTCAGCCCCA
>NW_026264987.1:962122-964567 GCF_000817695.3 Arachis duranensis | reverse complement strand
CTTGCAATTAAATCCAAATAACCTTGTTGACATCCTAACTAAGATTAATAAAATAAATATTGATTGCTTCAAACCAATAATCTCCGTGGGATCGACCCTTACTCACGTAAGGTATTACTTGGACGACCCAGTGCACTTGCTGGTTAGTTGTGCGAATCACAAATTCGTGCACCAAGTTTTTGGCGCCGTTGCCGGGGATTATTGAGTTTGAACAATCGAAGGCATATTTTATTTCTTAGATCAGGAATAATTTATTTTTATAGAGTCATTAAATTCTGATAGGATAGTTTCTTTTCAAAAATTTCTTTTCAAAAAAAAAAATTTAATTATTTTTCTTAATTAATGGTTAATTTTTCGTGAGTTTAGTGTCTTATTCTAAGTTTGGTGTTAATTGCATATTTGATATTTTTCTTTAAATTTTCGAACTTGTGTTTTTTGTTCTTCATTGATCTTCAAGTTGTTCTTGGTTATTTTTCTTATTTGATCTTGAGTTTTTCTTGTTTTGTGTCTTTTCTTGTTTTTCTTGTGCTTTTTCAAAACATTAACTTTCAAAAATTATACTTTTATCCACAAGAATAATACATCTTTAAAATACATTACATTTTTAACTCAGTTGGTTATAGCGTTGGCTTATGTTCTTGGCAATTGGGCACCAATTCTTTTGAAAATCTTTTTCAAAAATAATTTTTCTTGATTTAATCTGTGCCAAACTTTAAGTTTGGTGTTTTCTTGTTAATTTTGATATAATTTTCAAAAATTTGTCTTGGTTTTCTAAAAATTTTAAGTTTGGTGTTCTTTCTTTTGTTCTTGGTGTTCTTGTGAATATTCAAAGTGTTCTTGAGTCTTCTTTGTGTTTTGATCTTAAAATTTTTAAGTTTGGTGTTCCTTGGTGTTTTCCCTCCAAAAAAATTTTCGAAAATAAGGAGCACTAGATCTAAAAATTTTAAGTCTTGTGTCTTTTGTGTGTTTTTCTCTTTCATCATAAAATTCAAAATTCAAAAAAAATTTTATTTTCTAACTACTTTTTCGAAATTTTTTTTAATTTTTAGATTTTAATTTCATTTTTTTCGAAAAATTTTCTGAAAAAAAATATATTTATTTTTAACTTCTTTTTATATATTTTGTTTTTACTTATTCCATTTTTTTTAAATCAACATATAAATTATCTCTTGTAATCCAATATGGAAGCAAGTAGGAATGAACAGTCCAAGAGGACTTTGGGGTCATATACTAACCCCACTACTGCTTCATATGGGAGTAGTATCTGTATACCCTCCATTGGAGCTAGTAGCTTTGAGCTGAATCCTCAGCTCATTATCATGGTGCAGCAAAACTACCAGTATTCTGGTCTTCCACATGAAGAACCTACAGAGTTTCTGGCACAATTTCTGCAAATTGCTGATATAGTACATGATAAGGAAGTAGATCAGGATGTCTACAGATTATTACTGTTTCCATTTGCTGTAAAAGATCAAGCTAAGAGGTGGTTAAATAACCAGCCTAAGAACAGCATAAAAACATGGAAACAGCTGTCAGAAAAATTCCTGAATAACTACTTTCCTCCAAAATGGATGACACAGCTAAGGCTAAGCATCCAAGGCTTTAAACAAGGAGATAATGAATCTCTTTATGATGCCTGGGAGAGATACAGAGAGATGATAAGAAAATGCCCCTCTGAAATGTTTTCAGAGTGGGTGCAATTAGACATCTTCTACTATGGGCTTACAGAAAAAGCTCAGATTTCTCTAGACCACCCAGCTGGTGGATCTATACATATGAGAAAAACAATTGAAGAAGCTCAAGAGCTTATTGATACAGTTGCCAAAAATCAGCATCTGTACCTAAGCAGTGAATCTTCCATGAAAGAAGAAGCTAAAACAGTGACTGCTGAACTCAGTCCTGTAGATCAGGCTAATGAATTCAATCAGCAATTAGACTTTCTAACTCAGCAGCTAGCCGAATTCAAGGAAATACTACAGGAAACAAGAATGGCTAACAGGAATATGGAAGTACAGTTAAGGCAAACAGAAAAGCAACTGTCAAAACAAAGAGCAGAAGAATGCCAAGCAGTTCAATTAAGAAGTGGGAAAACATTAAATACCTCACTTCAAAACAGCAGGAAGCCAAGAAATGAACATATGGCTACTCAAAATCCCTCTGAGGACAATCAGAGCCCAGAGAGGAATAATACTGGCGTTGAACGCCCAGACCATGCTCATTCCTGGCGTTCAACGCCAGAAACAAGCATGAATTCGGCGTTGAACGCCCAAGGGAAGCATAGTTCTGGCATTCAGACGCCAGTAACAAATAAGGAGTTGGCGTTTAACGCCACTCCAGCTTCCACCCCTGGCATTCAAACGCCAATGGGAAATCAGTCACATACAAGTGCTGATAGCAACCCTTCTAAAAAGGCTTCCCAACCCACTTCTACAGGCAATCAACCTG
>NW_026264987.1:961293-961968 GCF_000817695.3 Arachis duranensis | reverse complement strand
CGTTTGCAGAAGCACTTGAGCAAATACCCTCTTATGCTAAGTTCATGAAAGAGATCTTAAGTCATAAGAAGGATTGGAGGGAGACTGAAAAAGTTTACCTCACTGAAGAATGCAGTGCAGTTATTCTGAAAAGCTTACCAGAGAAGGTTAAAGATCCCGAAAGCTTTATGATACCATGCACATTAAAGGGTACTTGTACCAAGATAGCTCTATGTGATATAGGGGCAAGTATCAACCTGATACCTGCATCCACTATCAGAAAGCTTGGTTTGACTGAAGAGGTCAAACCAACCCGGATCTGTCTTCAACTTGCTGATGGCTCCATTAAATACCCATCAGGCATAATTGAAGACATGATTATCAAGGTTGGGCCATTTGCCTTCCCTACTGACTTTGTAGTGCTGGAAATGGAGGAGCACAAGAGTGCAACTCTCATTTTAGGAAGACCATTCCTAGCAACTGGACGAACCCACATTGACGTCCAAAAAGGGGAGATAACCCTGAGAGTCAATGAGGATGAGTTTAAGTTGAATGTTGTCAAAGCTATGCAACACCCAGACACCCCAAACGACTGCATGAGCGTTGATATTATTGACTCTTTGGTGGAAGAGGTCAATATGACTGAGAGTCTCGAATCAGAGCTAGAGAACTTTTTTAAAGATGTTCACCCTGATT
>NW_026264987.1:960700-961251 GCF_000817695.3 Arachis duranensis | reverse complement strand
AAACCAGAGGAAATAAAAGAACCTCTGAAAACTCCTCAGGAAGAGGAGAAACCTCCTAAACCCGAGCTCAAACCACTACCACCATCCCTGAAATATGCATTTCTAGGAGAAGGTGACACTTTTCCTGTAATCATAAGCTCTGCTTTAGGGCCACAGGAAGAGAAAGCACTAATTCAGGTGCTAAGAACCTTTCCAAATGAGCAATTGTTTGCTATTCAGGAAGCTCTGTGGTTTTCAGACATTGCAAACTATAAGACACAAGGTTCTCCTTCTGTAACCATGGAGAGGAAGCATGAAAAGCTTCTCTCACTGCAGAGTCAACCAAAGCCCCCACAGTCAAGATGCCATTTGGCCTGTGCAATGCACCTGCAACCTTTCAGAGGTGCATGCTCTCAATTTTCTCTGATATGGTGGAAAAATTCCTGGAAGTCTTCATGGATGACTTTTCAGTATTTGGAGACTCATTCAGGTCCTGCCTTAACCATTTAGCACTTGTTCTGAAAAGATGCCAAGAGACTAACCTGGTTTTAAACTGGGAAAAATGTCACTTT
>NW_026264987.1:960092-960511 GCF_000817695.3 Arachis duranensis | reverse complement strand
AAGGATTTTTCAAAAATCGCCAAACCTCTGAGCAACCTGCTAGCTGCTGACACGCCATTTATCTTTGATAAGGAGTGTCTGCAGGCATTTGAAACTCTGAAAGCTAAATTGGTTACAGCACCAATCATTTCTGCACCAGACTGGACATTACCATTTGAACTGATGTGTGATGCCAGTGACCATGCCATTGGTGCAGTATTGGGACAAAGGCATGACAAGCTTCTGCACGTCATTTATTATGCTAGCCGTGTTCTAAATGATGCACAGAAGAATTACACAACCACAGAAAAAGAGCTACTTGCAGTGGTTTATGCCATTGACAAATTCAGATCCTATTTAGTGGGATCAAAAGTGATTGTGTACACTGATCATGCTGCTCTTAAATATCTACTCACAAAGCAGGATTCAAAACCCAGACT
>NW_026264987.1:957761-959145 GCF_000817695.3 Arachis duranensis | reverse complement strand
TGATGCCAAGTTAGTTGGAGAAAAACGATTGCTCCAGTTAAATGAGCTAGAGGAATTTAGACTCAATGATTTCGAGAATGCAAAAATTTACAAGGAGAAAGCAAAAAGATGGCATGATAAGAAATTGTCATCCAGAGTCTTTGAGCCGGGGCAGAAAGTTCTGCTATTTAATTCTAGGCTCAAATTATTCCCCGGGAAATTAAAATCCCGGTGGAGAGGTCTATATATAATTACAAGTGTATCACCATATGGATACGTAGAGCTTCAGGATAATGAATCCAACAAAAAGTTCATTGTTAATGGACAGAGAGTTAAACATTATCTTGAAGGCAATCTTGAGCAAGAATGCTCAAAACTGAGACTTGATTAAAAGCTCAGTAATAGTCCAGCTAATGACATTAAAGAAGCGCTTGCTGGGAGGCAACCCAGCCATTCACAAAATTTAATTTTATTTGTTTTTTCTAATCGATCAAGTTTTACAGGTAGATGCTACAGTATCTTCAAAAGGTGAAATAGCAATTGGTTGAAGTCACAAAGTTACAAGGAAAATTGGAAGCTTACTAGCGTGAAAAAGCCAGTAAAAAATACTTTGGGCGTTGAACGCCCAAAAGAAGCACCCTCTGGGCGTTTAACGCCAGTAAGGGTAGCCATCTGGGCGTTAAACGCCAGAAAGGAGCATCTTCTGGGCGTTAAACGGCAGAAAGAAGCACCTTCTGGGCGTTAAACGGCAGAAAGAAGCACCTTCTGGGTGTTTAACGCCAGTCTGCTAGCATCCTGGGCGTTCAGAAAAACGCCCAGTGACAAAGGACTTCCTGGCGTTCAACGCCAGAAAGAAGCACCAGATGGGCGTTGAACGCCCAGGAGAAGCAACATTTGGGCGTTAAACGCCCAAAACATGCATCATGTGGGCGTTTAACGCCAGGATGATGGGAGGAGGTACAATTTCGTTTTTAATCCTAAATTTTTTTAATTTTTATGTTTCAATTTATGATTTCTCACATAAACATGTTCCAAAATTTTTAATCCTAATTTCTAAAAACACTAATTTCTAAAATCCCTTTTTCAAAAATATCAAATATATCTTAATTCATAAACGCAAATCTTTTTCCAATCCAAATCTTTTTCAAATCTTTTTCAACTCATCATATCTTTTGGATTTCGAAATTGCCTCTCCCTCTATTCCTCTCCTGTCATTTCTTTTGCTTGAGGACAAGCAAACCTCTAAGTTTGGTGTGAGTTGCCATGATCACTGAGCTAAAACTCATCAAGATCATGGCACCTAAGGGAACAAGAAGAGCAAGGATGTGAACTTAAGGGAGCTGAAGCGTCAGAAATTAATTCTTGAAGGCACCCTACAGACTAGAGGAACATCCACTTCCCAAAA
>NW_026264987.1:923315-955098 GCF_000817695.3 Arachis duranensis | reverse complement strand
TCAATAAGCTCTTGAGCTTCTGCAGGCGTTTTCTTTAGATGAATGGATCCACCTGTAGAATGATCCAGTGACATCTTAGAGAACTTAGATAGACCATAATAGAATATATCTAAAATGGTCCACTCTGAAAGCATGTCAGAAGGACACCTTTTGGTCATCTGCTTGTATCTTTCCCAAGCTTCATAGAGGGATTCACCATCTTTCTGTTTGAAGGTCTGAACATCCACTCTAAGCTTGCTCAGCTTTTGAGGAGGAAAGAACTTAGCCAAGAAGGCTGCGACCAGCTTATCCCATGAGTCCAGGCTATCTTTAGGTTGTGAGTCCAACCATGTTCTAGCTCTGTCTCTTATAGCAAAAGGGAAAAGCATGAGCCTGTAGACTTCAGGATCTACTCCATTAGTCTTAACAGTCTCACAGACCTGTAAGAACTCAGTTAAAAACTGATAGGGATCTTCTGATGGAAGTCCATGAAACTTGTAGTTTTGTTGCATTAGAGCAACTAGTTAAGGTTTCAGCTCAAAATTGTTTGCTCCAATGGCAGGGATTGAGATGCTTCTTGAAGAGAGAACTTTTGTGTGGTCTAGAATTCAAAATAAATTCCTGTTGCAAGTATAGCTTCTAAACCAACAAGAGTCCTTTCTTACAAAAGTTTGGTTGTCACAAGTAACAAACCCAATAAAATTTATAAACCGAAGTATTCAAACCTCGGGTCGTCTTCTCAAGGAATTACAAGGAAGTATGATTTATTATTGTTTATGGAAAACAGTGTTTGGGTTTGAAAAGGTTTTAAATGAGAGAAATGGTTTGCAGAAATTAAGAAATTAATAATGAAGAAATCTCTTGGCAAGGTATTAGAATTGGAATTCCTATCCTAGTTACCCTTATCAGGTGTGATGAGAATTGGATTTTAATCCCACTTAGTTATTCTTTGTTAAACAAAGGAAGGTCAAGTGGACTAATTAGCTTGATCCTCAAGTCCTAGTCAATCCCTGTGGGAGGACTAGCTTTAGAGCGATCTGGATCAATTAGAATCTGCCCATTTCAATCACTGCTGAGTTTGACAACTCAAGAGTAACAACTTAATCAACCAAAGCCAAAAGGGGGAAAAATCCAAATTATTTATATAAATAAAAGAAAGCAATCATGAGTCTGAAATACCTCAATTTATATCCAATAAAGAAAATCCTAACATGAATGGTTCATAAGCCAAATAGGCAACATAAGTAATACCAGCATTAAAGTATCTAAAAGTAAAAGAGAAATATAAAGTAAAAGGAATATTGAACCTGATGAAGAAATAATCCCAATAAGATAAATTCTAATCCTAATCCTAATTCCTAAGAGAGAGGAGAGAACCTCTCTCTCTCTCTCTAAAATCTACATCTAAACTCTGTAAAGTGAATAATTGGCCCACTCGAATGGATGCATTCCTCCGCTTCATAACCTCTAATCTGTGCCTCTTGGACTTGGATCTGGGCCAAAAGGGCTTCAGAAACCGCTGGAAGCATTTTCTGTAATTTTTGGTGCGTGGCGTATGTCACGCGTCCGCGTGGGTCACGCGGTCGCGTCATCCGGAGTTTTCCTTGTCACACGTTCGCTTCGATCATGCGTCCGCGTCATATGTGTTCTGCTTAAGGCGCGCGGCCGCGTCAATCACGCGTTCGTGTCGCCCCCTTTTCACGCTGGTCATGCGGCTGCGTCGTCCATGCGTTCGCGTCACTGCCAGTTTCTTCAAAAACTCCATTTTGTGCTTTTCCTTCCATTTTTGTATATTTCCTTTCTATCCTTTAAGTCATTCCTGCCTTAGAAGCTCTGCAACTACTCAACATACAAATCACGGCATTGAATAGTAATAAAGGGTTATTAAAATAATTACTTTTAAAGCATAGAAAATATGTATTTCACATATAGCACATAATAAGGAAGGGAAAGCAAAACTATTCAATTTACATGAATAAGTAGGTGAAGGGTTGAATAAATCACTTAAATTGAGCTCAATATATATCATAAAATATGGGTTTATCAACCTCCCCACACTTAAACAATAGCATGTCCTCATGCTAAATCCAAGATAAAGAGTAAGGTAAAGTGGTGGAATCACAAGCAATGCAATCTACTCTAAATGCATCTACCTAAATGAGTCATGCAAATCTAGTTATTATTCACCTATATATAAAACTTTACATGTAGTTAAATTAATTCACATTCTCAAGGAATTATATATGCATAGCCAACCTTAGACAATGTTAAAGAACTTTTACAATTGAGATGGGTAAAAATATTTTTCAAACTTGCAAGACAATTACCAATAGAGGTAGAGATATATGGTGATGAGCTATTGAACCCTCACTGGATTTTGTGTTTACTCTCTAGTCACTCAGTGTTTATTGGGTTAATCACTCTATTCTTCTTTTTATCCTTACTTTCTATAACTTTGTTCTTCATCTAACCAATCAACAATTATAGAATATAGACATACAAAAATTATGAGGTCTTTTCAGGGTTGTAATGGGGCCAAGGTAGAGGTAAGGATATATGTATAAGGCTAAGTGAACTAATAAGTGAATCCTTAATTAGTCTAAGATCTCACCTAACATATACATAGTTTTCATAATTTAAAATGCTTTACATAGCTACCCAAATTTTTCCACTTTGTATTGCAAACTCATGCATTGAATTTAACTTTGTCCCCATGTGCATTGATTTTTCTTATTTTGCGTTTGGGGAATTTTTGTATCCCCTTATTGAAAATAATTTTTTTTGTCAATGCACATGGTAATTAATTAATTTGATTTCACATGAGCATGCTTCCCAAATTTTTGAAATAATTTATTCAATTTAAATTTCCTACTTTTTCTATCATCCATGTTCCCATAAAATTTCTCACACTTAAATTTTACACAATATCTATCTTAAGCTAACCAAGGATTCAACTTGAAATTTTTATTTTATTTTTCTGCTTAAGGCTAGTAATGTGGTTATAAAATAGAAGGGGATTAAAAGCTCAAGGATGGCATAAAAGGTAGGCTTTATTTGGGATAAGTGAGTTAATAATCAAATGTGGCCTCAATCCTATCTTGGTATGTATCTATATTCTATATTGGACATATAGATTAAAGCAAAGTAAAGAACACCAGAATAAAAAAGAAGGGCAAAGCACACAGGAACGAAATTTATGGTTTGAATGTAACCATACAATTAAGCTCAAAACTCACAGGCTGTGTGTTCTCAAGCTCATAAATCATATATCAATTAAGTATGTCATGCAAGTAGAAATTAAGAGTTTCAATTATTCTCAATGTAAAATTTATTTGGGTGGCTTTAAAGTTTTAGTGTTCCTCCTTGAAGAAATGTTGTTAACTAACTAACATGTAATGCTATATATACAAGGGGTGTGGATTATTTTGATTCTGTTAAAGTCTCTAGCTTACTTCCTTTTTATTTTCAATCAAATCAACTATCATATGCTAAAAAGGGTAAACTATACTAATTAATCCACTTAATATATAACTAGTAAACTAAAGTACAAATTAAGCTAAAATATCCAAGATATATACAGCCCAAAGTGCAGAATGCAAAAAGTACAACAAAAAGCAAAAGAGAGAAATGTGCAAAAATACAGAAAATGGACAAAATAAAAAGAGAGTCTGAAGTGGTTCACCAAAATAAATAGATGCCAGAGATGGCGACCTCCCCACACTTAAATAATAGCATCGTCCTCGATGCTCACTCAAACTGGGTGTGAAGGAGTGTCATCTCCGGAAGGATGGGCTGCCGGTGTCTCGATGGTAGGCTGAGGGTCTGCAGTTATTGTGAAGTTAGGAGGAGCGGTCTGCTGAAGCGGGGGCTCTATCCGTAGAGGAACCTCTGGATCAGCGGCTTGTAGCTGGTGGTGCTCCTCATGATGTGGGACAGTGTGGCTGGGACCTCCCTGCTCAGCTTGGGTAGGTGCCTCCTCCTCATGATCGCTCACCTCCTCCTCGGATGTGTCGGAGGGCGTGTCAGGCTCAGAGGGGATGTCACCACCAGAGCGGATCATCAGCTTGAGGTGCTCATAGCGTCGCTTGTGGCGACGCTCAAACCTCTCAAAACGTCACCTGTTGCGACATTCAGATCTCTCAAACTACTGCTGGTGATGGCGTTCCATCTGATCTAGCGGTCAAAGAGTCGGTGCACCAGACGGTAGACGGGCTCAGGAGCAAGTGAGGGTGCAGTGGGTGGTGCTGGGCCAGTGGAAGTAGAAGGAGCATCTGAAGAAGTGGCTGCCTCAGTAGTGTCAGTGAGAAATGGAGGACGGTAGCCGAAAGCCAGAAACTTCCGACTGTGAGGGATGATCTTTCGGCACTCTGCGGCGGGGGGCTTTTTATCAACAGCCTCCCAGGGTACCTCAGCTTGGCGACCCAACTGAGTAATCAGGTAAGGAAAGGAGAGGGTGCCTCTAACATGTACCTTGGCCATGTAATGCCGGATAAAGCGAGGTAGATAAAGGTCCTTACCCGTCATCACACACCAGATGAGGGTAATCATAGCAGCTGGTACCTCCGTCTCATGAGTGCTCGGCATCACATAGTTACTCAGAATCTGTTGCCATAGCCGAGCCTCATCATTCAGATATATAAGCCTGTTTCCCTTAGGTACCAATGTGCTCGTTCCCATGACCTAAGGAACAGAAGGATCAAGAGTGATGTCCCTCTTTACAACATCCCAATCAAACCTCATGAATTGTATATCCTCCTCAACTTTTTGGTAACCATCTGGCCGATTTGATTTGGGTGGAAGCTGTAGGATATCTTCAATTGCTTCCTCAGTAATCAGAACTTGCTTGCCTATGAGCTGTACTGCATCCAGGGATGATAGAAAATAACTGCAATAGAATTCCCTGACCCAGGATGAGTTAACCTCAGTTAAGTTTCTCTCCAGGAAGAACCAGCCTCTTTGTTTGATCTGATCTGAAGTGTACTTCTTGAGTTCATCTGGGATTTTGAGTGTCCTTTTCAGGTGTAGGTTCCTAGCTGTGGCAAAAGTCGGATACTTTAGCTCACAGTATTTGTTTGCAAACTTAACCGGGTCAGGTGAAGGTACCAACTGATCAGCCTTTTCCTGTGGGGTAAAGTTCTTCTCCTGCCAGGAATCATCATGTAAGATGCCAAGGATAGAACCAGAGGATTTGCCTCTTTTCCTTTTGCCAGTAGTTACTTTGCCTTTTCCCCTGCTTTGAGAGTTAGATATCTTGAAAAACAGAATTGCAAGATATAATTGAGGGATAAAAGTAGAAAAATAAGTAGGCAAATAATAAGATAAGCACGAAGTGGCAAAGGGGCAGTAGAAAAATGAAATGAGTTAAATAAGTCTATATTTTGGATAGTTTTGGAGTTGAAAAGCTGAGATGAGAAATCACAGTCCAAAATATAGTAGAAGTGGAAAGCCTGTTAATTAGAAAAAACAATAATCATGCCATGAGTGAAATAAATTGAAAGAAGTAGTAAAAAGGTGAGGGGAAAGTTAGAAAGTTAAAAGTTGGTAAAATGGAAAAAGAGGTCAGAAAGTGAAAGTCAATGAGTTAGTAAAAAGGAAGTCAGAGTAAGTGGCATGAAGATTGGTTTCTAAGTAACAAGAATTTCACAATATAAAACAACAGTCAACTCATATTCAAGCAGGGATAACAGGGTATTGATGATGATTCATATAGATATAGAAGTAGGAAAAAGTAAAATCAAATCATCAATAATCCAATTTATTAACCAGGAAATTAAAAGTAATAAGAATGATGGCCCGTGCATCCAAGAATTGGTTTTGTATTCGTGGGATAGTGCAAAATTGAGAATTGCCAAAACCAATACTTGAATGTAAAAAGGAAACAATTTGCAGAAAATTGGGCAGCATCCCGGCTAAAATTGGATGTTCCCGGGAAATAAACAGCAAGAAAGACAGTTCATATGAGATTTAACAATTGCTGCAAATAGTCACAAACAGTAGGAAGAGTGAAGAACAGTCTAATAGCAGCATGAAACATTAAAGAACAGCATATGAATTGTATTAACAACATAGCCAGAATAAAATTGCAGAACAGATAAAACAAGTAACAAGTACGGTGCAATTATCAGGCCTAAATCCACTAACCACATCCTAGCTACATAACCACCTAGAATCCACTACGAACATGCATCTCTAACTATCCTAAATTGAACAAATTCTGAAAAATGTGCAACTAACTAGGAATGAAAAGAAATCGGTGTACGGCGGAACCTGGTATGCGAAGGACAAGGGATAGGACAGAGGGAAGGCAGTGAGGGTGTGGCGGCACCGGAAGGGGCACGGAGGTGCGGCGGTGGTGCAATGGCCATCGGAGGTTGGCCGCGGTGAGGTGGCAGTGGCGGAGGAAGGTGAGAGTGTTGGGGTTGGATGAGAGGGGGGTGAGGTTCGGGGTGGTGATCGGCGGAGGAGGCAGTGGCGGGAGAGTTGCAGAGGTTAGAGAGAGGGGGTTAGGGTTTGGGGACGCGACATGTAAGGGTTCGCGTGACTTGGGGTTAGTGATCGCGAATCCACGCGAACGCGTGGGGGACGCGATCGCGTGACTAGGGTGAAATGGGGTTGACGCGGATGCGTGGTCGACGCAATCACGTGGGTTAAGGGAAAGATGGGTGACGCGGACGTGTAAAGCACGCGAACGTGTCGCTGGTATTTGTGCTAGGCGCACGATTCCAGCATCGTTTCAGCGCAACTCTCTGTTTGGTTTGGGGGTCATAATATCCGCGCAACGCGATCGCGTCGCTCACGCTTTCGCGTGGGATGGGTGTTGTGTAAGTGATGCGTTCGCGTCAGGGATGCGTTCGCGTGGGTTGTTTTGTACTAAATGCACGCCAGCCGCACGATTCCAGCCCAACTTTCTGGGCGTTGGATCTTTACACCGATATCCAGATCACGCGTTCGCGTGATTGACGCGGACGCGTGGAAGGCCTTTTTCGCAATTGACGCGATCGCGTGGGGCACGCGGTTGCGTGGAACAATTTGTGCCAAAGGCACACCTCCAGCCTTGCATTAGCGTGACTCTCTGTTCACTTTCCTTCTTCTTTTAATGCACTTGTGACGCGGACGCGTCAGCGACGTTGTCGCGTCGCGTGCTTTCTGTCTTTATTATGCAGTATGCAGAACGCAAGATGCAATGAATGTTATGCAGAAATTCAGGTTCAAACAAAATTCAAAAATAAAGCAAAATGGAGAAGGAACGATCATACCATGCTGGGTTGTCTCCCACCTAGCACTTTTAGTTAAAGTCCTTAAGTTGGACGTTTGATGAGCTTCTTGCTATGGTGGCTTGTGCATGAATTTGTCCAGAAATCTCCACCAGTGTTTGGAATGCCAGCATCCTCTGGGGTGCCAAACAAGGCATTTAAAGCCCTTAGGTGTGTTCACACAGGCTTCAAGGCTTCAAGGCATTTAAAGCCCTTAGGTGTGTCAGGATAGATTCCAGGATCCCAAACTCTACTTTTACACCTGTTTTTGTCTTGATCTGCGTTTTTCCATTCGGGTGGTGGGTAATCTGAATTCTCACTGTAGTGACCAAACAGCTTCCGAGATCCTTTCAATTGGGCTTGACACCAATCCTTGCATCTCAAATTAAAGTGTGAAACCTCATTGAATCTTGCATACCATCTCTGAGTGCGAGTCATTTCCCTTTTACTCTTAAAGCCGCAAAGAGCTCTAAGCTGGCCATCTGTCTCAAGTAAACCATATTCAAGTGGAAAAGTAAAGATAAAGGTCAAGGATTTTACCCACTTGAAGTTTGTGTTGGGTGGTAATGGCCTTGGGATAGGTGTTTCCAGTGGTTCTGCAAGTTCTACTCCCTTGTGGCTTTCAGTGAATTCCTCCACTTCCTTGAAAATTTCTTCCATTTCAACCATGTCTTGGTCAAAGTCTTCCATATCTTCCTCATCACTTGAGTCATAACTGGGAGGTTGAGAAAAGTCTACCTCTGCGTCATCTTCGTATTCACTTGGGGAAGATTCTTCTATCTCGAAGAATTCACTTGCGGATGCAAGTTCATAATTGAGAGAACTTGAGTAGTGACTATCATCATCAAGAAAACTTGAGTCTTGGATTATTCCGTCTAATTCCTCATTAGATACCTGCCTTGGGGTTTGTGTTCTATCCTCCTTAGCATTAATTGTAACGTCTTCGACGGAATTCTCCACAACTCTAGATTCCTACGGAGATTCGGCATCTCCTAAATCTTCAATCAACTCTTCTTCTTCTACAATGACAGCGTCCTTTACTTGTTCCAGTATGAAGTTATGCTCTATGCTGTCCACTGGAGTTTCTAGTGTCTTCTTCACACTACGTTCTTCATTAGATTCTCCACATGAGGCCATAGGAGTTCCTTGAGTGTCCGACTATCTGGAAGATAATTGATTTATTGCTTGCTCCAGTTGATGAAGGGTTGTATGAAATTGATCTACTGATTCTTCGAAGCGAACCTGTGATTCTTGGCTTGATGGATACGGACATGGTGCATAGGGGAGTGGTGGTTCTTGGGAGTAATTGGATTGGCGTTGGGGCGGATAAGGATCATATGGTGGCGAATGGCGAAAAGAAGCTTGTGAGTGGGGTAGTTCGAAGCTATGTTGAGAGGATGGTCTTTGAGTATAGGGTGGGGCTTGTTGGTAACTACAAGGGGGTCCACCAAATCTATCAATTGGGTATGCATTGTAGAATGGTCTCTATCCATGATATCTAGGAGGGTGTTGTTGCCTAAAGGGGTGATCAGATCCTCTTGGCTCCATCCATCTTTGATTGCTTAGACCTTGATGCATAGTCCTGTTATAGCTTCTATTCCTTGCAACAAAACTAGAACCAAACTCAAAGCGAGGGTGAGAATTCATAGTAGCTATCTGATAAACCACTATTTTATGGTTTATATTGTATTTAATTGAGTGGTTTTATCAAGCTTTTCACCCACTTATTCATATAATTTGCATGATTTTATAATTCCTTCCTAGTTTAATTCTATGATTAAAAACATGCTTCCTTGGTCTTAATTTAGCTAATCTTAATCCTCCTTTATTCCATTCGATGCCGTAATCTATGTGTTAAGTGTTTCAGGCTTTATAGGGCATGAATGAGTTGGAGATTGGAAAGGAAGCTAGCAAAAAAATGGAAGGAACACGAGAAATTGAGGAGATAACCAGCGAGGAGTGACGCGGCCGCATGGCTCACGCGTTCGCGCGAAAGAGGAGAAATCGCACTGACGCAGCCGCATGGCTCACGCGACCGCGCGGATTGGAAAAGCACAAGTGACTGATGCCAAGGCATCTTGGCCAGTTTCACTGACCTTTTCTTTACTGTTTTTAGGGTAGTTTCATGCATTTCCTTAGAAAATAAGCTAGTTTTGGGTAGATATTCACTTACATCTTGATTTAAGCATACATTGAGCACTTTACATGATTTCATGAGGATTTTGCATGAATTTAATGACAAATTGGATGTTGCATTCCCCATGACTTAGACTAGAACTTTGATGCACTTTATTGCTTGATTTCAGGACAAAGGAAAGCAAGGAAGAACCACTTTAGCAGCCACGTTAATCTAATTAACGTGACTTCTAACGTGGAATGGGGGTAACTTGCAAAGTTAATGAGAAAAGTAATCGCCAATAACGTCCTCGAAGCCATCATAGCCCACGTTAAGAGTCACGTTAACTTAGTTAATGTGAACTCTAACGTGGAGGAAAGCAAATGGAGCTAACGTTAGTGACACTTGCCTTTGTCACTAACATTGGGCAAAACTCATAAGTGGCCACGTTAGTTGCCACGTTAACTTAGTTAACGTGGCCTCTAACGTTAAGAAGAAAGGGGGAAGCCAACGTTAGTGACATTCAACATTGTCACTAACGTTGGCCCAAGTTACAATAAGCCACGTTAACTCCCACGTTAACTTAGTTAACGTGGAAGCTAACGTGAATGAAGTAGGTGATCGACAACGTTAGTGACACCAAAAATTCTCACTAACGTTGGAGTGAACCCACAAGCCCCAAGAAGCCACGTTAACTCCCACGTTAATTTAGTTAACGTGGAAGCTAACGTGAAGAAGGGAGGAGATCGCCAACGTTAGTGACACCAAACATTGTCACTAACGTTGGAATGAACCACACAAGGCCACAATGAGCCACGTTAACTCCCACGTTAACTTAGTTAACATGGAAGCTAACGTGAAGAATAGAGATAATGCACCAACGTTAGTGACATCCAACTTTGTCACTAATGTTGGAGATGGCTAGCCTTGCTACATTAGAGGCCACGTTAACCTAGTTAACGTGGACTCTAACATGGGAGCTAAGGGCACATTGGAACGTTAGTGACAAAGGTAAGTGTCACTAACGTTCTCGAAGGTTGGCAAGCCTACGTTAAGGAGCCACGTTAACTAAGTTAACGTGGACTCTAACGTAGGGAAGGGGGAGATTTCTCAACGTTATTGGGAAAGGTAAGTCCCAATAACATGTGCGAAGGACCAGGAGGCAACGTTAGTGGCAACGTTTGTGCCACTAACGTTGAAGTTAACGTGGCTCTTACTTGGGTGAGGAACGTTAGTGAAAAAGGTGATTGTCACTAACGTTCTCGAACCCATATCTTCACTAAATGTTAACACCACTAACGTCCTGAGCTAAAGTCTCTGCCCACTTCACACTTTCTCTCTGCAAGTAAAGCCAAGCCCAATGAAGAAGAAAACTGCTTCAAACTCAAGATCCAAAGGCCCATACGCAAGACTTGCAGAGCTAACTAGAAGATCAGAAGAGTAGTATATATAGGAGTAGCTTTCAATTATTTAAGGAGTTGGAAAGTATAGGGAGCTTCTAGGCATAGAACTACTCTCTGTAATTTACTTTCTCTGCACTTCTAGTTCATCATGTATTCTCCATCTTTTTTTTCATTTTCCAGAGCTATGAACAACTAAACCCCTTTCATTGGGTTAGAGAGCTCTGTTGTAATTTGATGGATCAATACTAGTTTTCATTATTCTTCTTCTATCTTTTCTCTTGATTTTACTTGAAAGCTTTCGATCTTCATCCAATTGGGTAGTTATCTTGGAAAAGGAGCTATTCAAACTTGGATCTCTTCTGAACCTTGAAAGAGGAATGAAGAGATCATGCTAGAAATGCTTTCTCATGCTGGACCAAATTGGGTTTGGACGGATATGTGACTATAATCCTCTCAATACTTGATTTGGGAAATGCATGTGGTATAATCAGTGACTATACTTCATCTCTTCTCATGAGCAATTGACCAAGGAATTGGCTATTGATCAAGATTTGAGAGATTGAATTGCAAGGAATTGTAATTCAATCAATTAAGATTGCAAAGGAGATTAATGAGTGCATTGATTGAGGAAGAGATGAAAATGAACTTGATCCGGAGAATTGCAACATCTCCTGAGCCCAATGAACTCTCCATTTCTGATCTTACCCATTCTCTTTAATTTCTGCATTTACTTTTATGAGCAAACACCCCATTCCCATTTACAATTCTGCAATTTACTTTCAGTTATTTACTTTCAGCTCTTTAATTCTAGCATTTACTTTCTCTGTCATTTACATTCCCGCCATTTTATTTTCTGCAAATCTCAACCCAAATTCTGGATTCGCTCAACTAGAACATTCTTCTAGTTAAAGTTGCTTGATCAATCAATCTCTGTGGGATTCGACCTCACTCTATTGTAAGTTTTTACTTGACGACAAATTCGGTACACTTGCCGAAGAAAATTTGTTGAGAGACAGTTTCCATGTGCATCAAGTTTATAGCGCCGTTGCCGGGGATTGATTGTGCATCAACAATGATTAAATTGGAAGATCACTAGATTAAGCATTTTTGTTTTGTTTGATTTAATTTTCTATTTGAGTAATTTACTTTCAGTTTCAGTTAATTTCTCCCCTTCTCCCTTACTTTTTCATTTTTTCTCAGTTATTTACAATTCAGTTTGCTAACCCACTAACTATTTGATATATTGCATCACTCACACTAACAGTAATTCTGACAGAAATACTTTCTGCACCTACTTTCCTTGCTTGTACTTGTTGGTTGTATGACAGGGAGAAGAAGCGGGGCTTCAACTTCCTTCGATTCTGAACCAGAGAGGAGCTTCCTTAGATTAAGGAAGGAAGCAAGAGAAAAAAGAGTAGTAGGAGCTGAGGGAGAGGAGGAACACTTTGAACCAAACATGGAAGAAAACATGGAAAACCACCATGAAGAAGAGGCTCATAACAATGGCGGAGGAGGTCGAGCAAATCATGATGGGGAGGATAGAAGAGTTTTGGGCTCTTACATCAACCCAAACCCAAGAAACTGTGGAAGTAGCATCCAAATGCCAACAATCCACGCCAAGAATTTTTAACTAAAACCACAGCTCATCATCCTTGTTCAGAACAACTGTTCGTTCGGAGGAGGTGTCCAAGAAAACCTCCATTATTCTGGGAAGGCCGTTCTTGGCCACTGTTGGAGCTATCATTGATGTCCAAAAAGGTGATCTTACCTTGAGATTACACAATGAAAAGATGACATTCAATGTGTTCAAGGCCATGAGTTACCCACTAGAACAATTGGGGGAATGCATGAGGTTAGACGCACTTGAGGAGGAAGTGCAGGAGAGTTTTGAAGAAGAAGAACATGAAGAGCCCGAGAGATCAATAGAGGAGGAGTCTATATCAAGTGAAGAGGTTGCAACAGCAGAGATTCATATACAAGATGCACCAAAGGAAGAGAACGAAAAGTCAGAAGCACCCAAAGTTGAACTCAAAGCACTGCCACCCACTCTCAAATATGCATACCTAGGAGAAAATGAAAACTACCCAGTGATCATAAGTTCATGCCTCAGCCAAGATCAAGAGGATGAATTGCTCAAAGTACTGCGACAGCACAAAGATGCCATTGGCTGGACTCTTGCTGATCTAAAAGGGATAAGTTCGGCCATATGCATGCACAAGATACTGCTGGAAGATGAGGCCAAACCATCCATTCAATCCCAAAGAAGGCTGAACCCAATCATGAAGGAAGTGGTACAGAAAGAGGTTATGAAGCTTTGGCAGGGAGGAGTAATCTACCCGATCTCAGACAACCCTTGGGTCAGCCCCATGCATGTCGTGCCCAAGAAGGGAGGAATCACTGTGGTTCCCAATGAGAAGAATGAACTAATACCTACAAGAACCGTCACAGGATGGCGGATGTGCATAGACTATCAGAAACTCAATGAGGCTACACGAAAGGATCATTTTCCTCTCCCATTCATGGATCAGATGTTGGAAAGACTCGTAGGACACCCATATTACTGTTTTCTTGATGGTTATTCAGGATATAACCAAATAGTGGTTGATCCTAGAGACCAAGAGAAAACTTCATTTACTTGCCCATATGGAGTGTTTGCCTACAGGCGCATGCCCTTTGGGCTATGTAATGCACCTGCAACTTTCCAACGCTGCATGCTTTCTATCTTCTCAGATATGATAGAGAAATTCATTGAAGTTTTTATGGATGATTTCTCGGTATTCGGAGATTCCTTTACTAGCTGCCTGAATCACATAGCCTTGGTATTGAAAAGATGCCAAGAGACCAATTTGGTCCTGAACTGGGAGAAATGTCACTTTATGGTGACAGGAGGAATAGTTCTTGGACATAAGATTTCTAACCAAGGAATCGAAGTGGACAGGGCTAAAGTAGAACTTATTGAAAAACTTCCTCCACCCAGTGATGTCAAGGTAATTAGAAGCTTTTTAGGGCATGCTGGCTTTTACAAAAGGTTTATTAAGGATTTTTCAAAAATAGCTAAGCCCTTGAGCAATCTCCTTGTATCAGATACACCATTCATCTTCGATGAAACATGTATGTTAGCATTCGAGCATTTGAAAGAAAGATTGTCCTCTGCCCCTATCATCTCCCCACCTGATTGGAACTTACCCTTTGAATTGATGTGTGATGCATCTGACTTTGCAGTAGGGGCAGTGTTAGGGCAGAGGAAAGATAACTTAGTCCATGTAATATACTATGCTAGCAAAGTCCTCAATGATGCTCAAAGAAATTATACCACTACTGAAAAGGAGTTGCTAGCAATAGTTTTTGCATTTGACAAGTTTAGATCGTACCTCATTGGTGCTAAAGTGATTGTTTTTACAGATCACACAGCACTTAAATATTTATTTGCCAAGCAAGAATCAAAACCAAGACTAATAAGATGGATCTTATTACTGCAGGAGTTCGATATTGAAATCAGAGACAAGAAAGGAGTGGAGAACAAGGTGGCAGATCACCTATCCAGGATTCCTCATGATAAAGGTAGAACACATGATACAAGTGTGAACGAGCTCTTCCCTGATGAGCAGTTGATGACAGTTCACAAAGCCCCATGGTTTGCAGACATTGCCAACTTCAAGGCAACTGGGGCCCTACCTCCAGGGATCAAGAAACATCAAAAAAGGAAGCTCATGAATGATGCAAAATACTTTGTCTGGGACGAGCCATATCTTTTCAAGAAGTGTTCAGATGGAATCCTTAGAAGATGTGTTTCAGAAGAAGAAGGATGAGAGGTCATATGGAATTGCCACGACTCATGCTATGGAGGGCATTTTGGAGGGGACAGAACTGCAGCAAAGGTGTTACAAAGTGGATTCTTTTGGCCCACCCTTTTCAAGGATGCCAAAGAGCTAGTAAAGAGCTGCAATGAATGCCAAAGATCTGGAAACTTGCCCAAAAAAAATGCCATGCCACAAAATTTCATCTTGGAACTGGAACTATTTGATGTGTGGGGAATTCCCAACCTCATATGCAAACAAGTACATCTTGGTAGCAGTGGATTATGTTTCCAAGTGGGTAGAGGCTATTGCAACCCCAACAAATGACAACAAGGTGGTCATGAACTTCCTCAGGAAGAATATCTTCAGCCGGTTTGAAGTCCCAAGAGCCCTCATCAGTGATGGAGGGAGCCATTTTTGTAACAAACCACTAGAGGCTCTTCTCCTATGATATGGGGTAAAACACAAGGTAGCCACACCTTACCATTCCCAAACAAGTGGACAAACTGAGATATCCAACAGAGAGCTGAAGAGGATTCTGGAAAAGACTGTGGGTGCATCAAGAAAGGATTGGGCGAAGAAGCTGGATGATGCTCTTTGGGCATACAGAACAGCATTCAAAACACCACTTGGAATGTCCCCATATCAACTGGTGTATGGGAAAGCTTGTCATTTACCACTGGAGTTGGAACACAAAGCTCTCTGGGCTATCAAGATACTAAATTTTGACAGCATTGCTGCTGGTGCAAAGAGGATCTTGCAGCTGCAAGAGATAGAGGAATTCAGGTCACAAGCCTATGAAAATACTAAGATGTATAAAGAGAAGGCAAAGAGAAGACATGACCTGCATCTTGCACCCAGGAGTTTCGAAAAGGGGCAGCAAGTACTCCATTACAATTCAAAATTAAGACTGTTCCCAGGAAAACTCAAATCAAGGTGGTCCGGGCCTTTCCTTGTCACAAAAGTCTCGCCATATGGACACATCAAAATCATGGATGAAGGTTCAGAGAGGACTTTTACAGTGAATGGACAAAGACTCAAGCATTGTCTGGGCAACATGGGGGAAAACCCCAGAGTAAAATATCATCTCAAGTAAGTGAGGACTCGTCGAGCTAGCGACGATAAAAGAGCG
Organism: Arachis duranensis; assembly: GCF_000817695.3. Lineage (NCBI taxonomy): Eukaryota > Viridiplantae > Streptophyta > Magnoliopsida > Fabales > Fabaceae > Arachis > Arachis duranensis. Next base: position 939,418 of record NW_026264987.1, on the reverse strand, counting down.
CTTTGTTGGGAGGCAACCCAACCTCAGGTAACTTCTTTTTTTATCTGCAATTCAATAAAGATCACAAGTTGTTCCCCCTGCATTGCGAGGAGCTAAGTTTGGTGTTCTACACCAAAACAATTCACGAGTTGAAAGTGCGATTCTAAGTTTGGTGTTCCACCAAAGGATGTCAGTTGGAATCACACTACACTCTCAAAGCACGTTGCTAGCTCCGACCAATCAAGGGAACCACTTGGATGTAGTTTAGTCTTTAGTTAATTGGTTGTTAACAACAAGATACGAGGTTCTCTGCATGAATGCAAGGTTTTGTACTAGGCAAGGAACTAAGTTTGGTGTTCACACACCAAAGTAAGTTCAGAAATCACAAGCATACATGCAAGCTGACTATTCCTCAAGTGCTTTGGGAAATAAGCAACTTCCAATAACTTTGCAGGAATCTTATGAGGAGATGGTGCACCTTCACCCAAGGAAGTGATGCAGCAAAGACTATGATGATGACAACAAGAGGACAACTAGATTGGTGTAGCAAACCATCACCCAAAGGTTGTATTGCTACTTTCTACTCATAGTGTTGAAAATTGGAAGTCCGAATGCACTGTTGATTAATAGTCACTTGTTAATTGGAACCTGTTTCAATTTTGCATTTTAAGTTTTCATTGCTTAGGTCTATGGTTTCTAGTTTAAGTGTCACTGCATCTTTCCTTTACTTACTTGTATGCTTGTCCCTTTAAATCAAATGAAAAAGAGAATGTTTGTGTTATAAAAGACCAGAGTAGTGTTCATACTATGGAGTACATTCATGAGTTTGTGGTGTGATCATAAGTTAGCTAAGTTGGTTCAACCACAAAGTGGGAAGACAACTATCTGTCCTGAATCATATACTTTGAACATACCCATGAGACTAGCTTAATAACAAGATCCTAATAAGAGAAAAGGGAAAAGAAAAATGAAAGTGGAAAAACAAAAGAAAAAGAGTAAGCAATAAGGCTAGGCACCAATGGTTTTAATCTTAAGGCATGTGTCTGTGGTGTTCCTGTGTGAGGGATTACTTGGATGAATAAGCTCTTAGGGGTGCCTTATCACTTGGTAACTTGGGTTAACTAACTCGGGATTATCAGCTGAAAGTCCACTATCAAGAGTAACCCTCACCACAAAGCAGTTAGTAACCCAAAGAGGTGCTGGACACCAAGGTCTCAAGAAAGAAAATAAATAAACCATATGCCTGTGGTGTGTATGTATGGGGGAAAGAGACTTGAGGGAGTAAGCCCTTAGGGGTGTCTCAACACCTAGCACCTTGAACCAACTGGTTCGGGAGTGTTGGCTGAAAGCTTATTTTAAAGAGTTGCCCCCTTACAGAGCACTTAGCCTAAGAACACAAATAAGCCCTGAAATGACAATAAAAGGATCAATGAATAAAAATCTCATCGGATGCAATCAAAGTGAGTATTTTAGGACATGATAAAGGTCTAAAATCCAGTAAAGGAATGAACCTAAGTTGCTATGCATGAAACCACCATAAAACTAGGGACATGACCTCCACAAGAATGACTCATTTCTCTTGTCATTCCATTCATCATTCTCTTGCTCCAATACTTGCTTAGGGACAAGCAAGCTTTAAGTTTGGTGTTGTGATGCCAGGGCATCTTAGCCAGTTTCACTGACCTTTTCTTTACTGTTTTTGGGTAGTTTCATGCATTTCCTTAGAAAATAAGCTAGTTTTGGGTAGATATTCACTTACATCTTGATTCAAGCATACATTGTGCACTTTACATGATTTCATGAGGATTTTGCATGAATTTAATGACAAATTGGATGTTGCATTCCCCATGACTTGGACTAGAACTTTGATGCACTTTATTGCTTGATTTCAGGACAAAGGAAAGCAAGGAAGAACCACTTTAGCAGCCACGTTAATCTAATTAACGTGACTTCTAACGTGGAATAGGGGTAAATTGCAAAGTTAATGAGAAAAGTAATCGCCAATAACGTCCTCGAAGCCATCATAGCCCACGTTAAGAGTCACGTTAACTTAGTTAACGTGAACTCTAACGTGGAGGAAAGCAAATGGAGCCAACGTTAGTGACACTTGCCTTTGTCACTAACGTTGGGTTAAACTCATAAGTAGCCACGTTAGTTGCCACGTTAACTTAGTTAACGTGGCCTCTAACGTTAAGAAGAAAGGGGGAAGCCAACGTTAGTGACATTCAACATTGTCACTAACGTTGGCCCAAGTTACAATAAGCCACGTTAACTCCCACGTTAACTTAGTTAACGTGGAAGCTAACATGAATGAAGTAGATGATCGACAACGTTAGTGACACCAAACATTCTCACTAACGTTGGAGTGAACCCACAAGCCCCAAGAAGCCACGTTAACTCCCACGTTAATTTAGTTAACGTGGAAGCTAACGTGAAGAAGGGAGGAGATCGCCAACGTTAGTGACACCAAACATTGTCACTAACGTTGGAATGAACCACACAAGGCCACAATGAGCCACGTTAACTCCCACGTTAACTTAGTTAACGTGGAAGCTAACGTGAAGAATAGAGATAATGCACCAACGTTAGTGACATCCAACTTTGTCACTAACGTTGGAGATGGCTAGCCTTGCTACATTAGAGGCCTCGTTAACCTAGTTAACGTGGACTCTAACGTGGGAGCTAAGGGCACATTGGAACGTTATTGACAAAGGTAAGTGTCACAAACGTTCTCGAAGGTTGGCAAGCCTACGTTAAAGAGCCACGTTAACTAAGTTAACATGGACTCTAACGTAGGGAAGGGGGAGATTTCTCAACATTATTGGGAAAGGTAAGTCCCAATAACATGTGCGAAGGACCAGGAGGCAACGTTAGTGGCAACGTTTGTGCCACTAACGCTGAAGTTAACGTGGCTCTTACTTGGGTGAGGAACGTTAGTGAAAAAGGTGATTTTCACTAACGTTCTCGAACCTATATCTTCACTAAATGTTAACACCACTAACGTCCTGAGCTAAAGTCTCTGCCCACTTCACACTTTCTCTCTGCAAGTAAAGCCAAGCCCAATGAAGAAGAAAACTGCTTCAAACTCAAGATCCAAAGGCCCATACCCAAGACTTGCAGAGCTAACTAGAAGATCAGAAGAGTAGTATATATAGGAGTAGCTTTCAATTATTTAAGGAGTTGGAAAGTATAGGGAGCCTCTAGGCATAGAACTGCTCTCTGTAATTTACTTTCTCTGCACTTCTAGTTCATCATGTATTCTCCATCTTTGTTTTCATTTTCCAGAGCTTTGAACAACTAAACCCCTTTCATTGGGTTAGGGAGCTCTGTTGTAATTTGATGGATCAATCTAGTTTTCATTATTCTTCTTCTATCTTTTCTCTTGATTTTACTTGAAAGCTTTCGATCTTCATCCAATTGGGTAGTTATCATGGAAAAGAAGCTATTCAAACTTGGATCTCTTCTGAACCTTGAAAGAGGAATGAAGAGATCATGCTAGAAATGCTTTCTCATGCTGGACCAAATTGGGTTTGGACGGATATGTGACTATAATCCTCTCAATACTTGATTTGGGAAATGCATGTGGTATAATCAGTGACCATACTTCATCTCTTCTCATGAGCAATTGACCAAGGAATTGGCTATTGATCAAGATTTGAGAGATTGAATTGCAAGGTAATTGTAATTCAATCAATTAAGATTGCCAAGGAGATCAATGAGTGCATTGATTGAGGAAGAGATGAAAATGAACTTGATCCAGAGAATTGCAACATCTCCTGAGCCCAATGAACTCCCCATTTCTGATCTTACCCATTCTCTTTAATTTCTGCATTTACTTTTATGAGCAAACACCCCATTCCCATTTACAATTCTGCAATTTACTTTAAGTCATTTACTTTCAGCTCTTTAATTCTAGCATTTACTTTCTCTGTCATTTACATTCCCGCCATTTTATTTTCTGCAAATCTCAACCCAAATTCTGGATTCGCTCAACTAGAACATTCTTCTAGTTAAAGTTGCTTGATCAATCAATCTCTGTGGGATTCGACCTCACTCTATTGTGAGTTTTTACTTGACGACGAATTCGGTACACTTGCCGAAGAAAATTTGTTGAGAGACAGTTTCCATGTGCATCAGTGACGCGGAAGCGTGGACGACGTGAACGTGGCAAGGAAAAACGCGAATGACGCATCCACATGGATAACGCGATCGCGTGATGTGCGCGATCTGCAGAATTACGAAAGTCGCTGGCAGAGATTCTGGGCCGCATTTCAACCCAGTTTTCGGCCCAGTAACACAGATTAAAGTCAGGGAACTTGCAGAGACTCATCATGCTCTCATAATTCATAATTTTAGTTTAGATGTAGTTTTTAGAGAGAGAGGTTCTCTCCTCTCTCTTAGGATTTAGGTAGGATTTTTAGAAATTAGGATTTATTTCAACTCTTCATCAGGTTCAATATCTTTTTATTTCGACTCCTCTTAATTGTTGATTATTGATGTTGCTTATTTGGCTTATGACTCTTCATATTTGGATTGATTTTATTTTATTAATGCAATTGAGGTATTGCAGATTTATGATTATTTTCTCTAATTTATGTTATTGATGCTTGTGCTCCATCCAAAATATTTTCATGCAAGTAGGTTTTATTCCCTTTTGGCTTTGGTTGATTAATTGGTAACTCTTGAGTTATCAAACTCATTGTTGACCGAAAATTGGAATTCTTCAAGAATTGATTCAAGATCCAATAACTCTAACTTTTCCTAAGGAAAGACTGGGACTTGAGGATTCAAATTAATTCATTCACTTGACTTACCTTTATAGTTAGAGGTTAACAAAGTGGGAGAAAAATCCAATGCTCATCACAATTGATAAGGATAACTAAGATAGGACTTCCAGTTCTCATACCTTGCCAAGAGTTTATTTTACAGTCATTTATTTAGTTTACTTGTCATTTATCATATTTGCTCCTCATTCCCAAAACCCCCGATTTACAAAACTCATAACGAATAATAAGAACATACCTCCCTGCAATTCCTTGAGAAGACGACCCGAGGTTTAAATACTTCGGTTATCAATTTATTTAGGGGTTTGTTACTTGTGACAACCAAAACGTTTGCACGAAGGGATTTCTGTTGGTCTAGAATCTATACTTACAACGCGATATTATAAAATTCTTTACTAGCAAAAATCCTAACGTCAAAATGGCGCCGTTGCCGGGGAATTGCAAACTTGTGCCTTATTATTGGTTATTGTAAATATTTTTCAAAAAAAAATTTTCTTTTACTTGTTTATTTGTTTTCTCTCTTCCCTCTTATTTCTGATATCTATTATGAATTCTCACCCCTCTCGCTTTGAGTTTGGTTCTAATTTTATTGCAAGGAATGGAAGCTATAACAGGACTATGCATCAAGGTCTAAGCAATCAAAGATGGATGGAGCCACAAGGATCTAATCACCCCTTTTGGCAACAACATCCTCCTAGATATCATGGACAAAGACCATTCTACAATGCATGCCCAACTGATAGATTTGGTGGACCGCCTTGTAACTACCAACAAGCCCCACCCTATGCTCAGAGACCATCCTTTCAACACAACCTCAACCCACCACACTCACAAGCTTCTTTTTACCATCTGCCACCACATGATCCGTATCCACCCCAACGCCAATCCAACTACTCCTAAGAACCACCACTCCCCCATACACCATGCCCATGTCCATCAAAGCCAGAATCACAGGTTCGCCTCGAAGAATCAGTAAACTGATTTAATGCAACCCTTCATCAACTGAAGCAAGCAATGAATCAATTATCTTCCAGACATTCGGACACTCAACAGACTCCCATGGCTTCATGTGGAGAATCTAATGAAGAATGTGTTGTGGAGAAGACACGAGAAGCTCCAGTGGATAGCATAGAGCATAACTTCGTACTGGAACAAGTAGATGATGCTGTCGTTATAGAAGAGGAAGAGTTGGTTGAAGATTTAGGAGATGCTGAACCTCCATGGGAACACAGAGTCATGGAAGACTCCATCGAGGATGCTACAATTGACGCTGAGGAGGATTTTGCACCGCCTCCAATGTAAATATCTTATGAAGAACTGGACGGAATAACCCAGGACACAAGTTTCCTTGATGATGATGATCACGAGTCTTGTTCTTTTAGTGACAAACTTGCATCCGCAAGTGATTTCTTTGAGACAGAAGAATCTTCCCTGAGTAAATATGAAGATGATGCTGAGGTAGATCTTTCTCAACCTCCAATATATGACTTGAGTGATGATGAGGGAGAAATTGAAGACTCTGATCAAGATATGGTTGAAGTGAAAGAATTCACAGAAGGTTATAAGGAAGTAGAACTTACAGAATCACTGGAAACACCTATCCCAAGGCCATTACCACCCAACACAAACTACAAGTGGGTAAAATCCTTGCCTCTTATCTTTATTTTTCCACTTGAATACGGTTTACTTGAAACAGATGGCCAGCTTAGAGTTCTTTGCGGCTTTAAGAGTAAAAGGGAAATGGTTCGTACTCAGAGCTGGTGCACAAGGTTCAATAAGGTTCCACACTTCAGCTCGAAGCGCACGGATTGGTATCATGCTTATTTGAATGGATCACGGAGAACGTTTGGTCACCATGGTGAGAATCTACTTTTTAAACCGCCCGGATGGAATCATGAAGATCAAGACAGAGGTGGATTTAAAAGCAAAGCTTGGGATCATGGATCCTATCCTGACATTCGTCATCCCGGGAGCCTGAAAATTTGTTTGAAGCTGCTCAGAAGCTTTACATGCATAGTTTGGGACCCGGAGGCTATTGGCATTCCAAGCATTGGTGGAGATTTTTGGATGAATTTAAACATAAGCCGCCATAACAGGATGTTCATCCAATGTCCAACTTAAGGACTTTAACTAAAAGTGCTGGGTGGAAGACAACCCACCATGGTATGATCGTTCCTTTTTCATTTTTATTTAGTTTTATTTGTTTTCAAGTTTTATTTTATTCTTCATTGAACCTGGAATCATACATAGCATTCACATTAACAGAGAGTCACGCGAGAGCGTGGCTGGAGGCGTGCCAGTGGCACAAATCGTCCCACACGACCGCGTCGTTGACGCGTCTGCGTCACATAGGAATAATGGCCTTCCACGCGACTGCGTGCCCCACGCGGCCGCGTGCCCTGATATTCGACGTAAAATGGTTGCAAGACCGCAAGTTGTGCTAGAGTGGTGATGGATCGGTGCGGAACGCACAAATTCTTCCCACGCGGACGCTTGGCTCACGCGTCCGCGTCATATCCTTCGAATGGCCACTCACGCGAACGCGTCACCCACGCGTTCGCGTCACCCAAAATTTGGAAAAAATAAAATTCGAACAGAGAGTTGTGCGAGCGCGAGGCTGCCTTCGCGCCAGTAGCATAACCTGAGTCATGCGTCCGCATGACCGATGCGTCCGCGTCGATTAATTTAAGCGCAAGTCGTGTGATCGTGTCCCCCATGCGTCCGCATCGCCAGCGCCGCACAGCTCAATCCTAATTTGCCAAATATCTTATCTTTTCTTCCCCCAATCCTAATTTTTCCCTCCCTCCTTTCTTACTCACTTCTTTCCCTCCCATTCTTCTTATATTTCATTTTATTTATTTGCATATTTCATTTATTGCATTTTAATTTAGTGCATATTTTTCCTTTCTTTTCTAAATTTATTATTTTTCCTTTGGTGTTGATTTTCTTATTTAACTGTTGCATCTTTTCTGGTATAATTTTTAGTGACTTGTTTTACAATGTTGGTTGATGCTATTTTTCTGTCAATGTCAATCTTTTATAACTGTATTCCTTTTGCATTGGCATGAACTTACATTGTCCTTCATTACCCACTCTCTTCCCCATTGTTGTACATTTTGTACCACTGGCATGCCATGGCTTCTATTGTTTTCTCACGTACATGTTGAAGCTTCCATGTAAATGAGACCCTTATCATTTGGCATTAACCCAACCTTACTTCATTTATTTTCTTATCTTTATTTTTGGGTTACTTTTCTTCCCTATTTTCTTTCAGGATGGCCACCCGGAAGGGAAGCGGAAGACGTTTACATGGGGAGACAAGACAAGTCCATCTGCAGAATCTTTGAAGAGAAGCATCAGTTGGAACAACCCGTCCACCTGCACATCTTAGCATGCACTGAGGACGGTGCAATCTTTAAGTGTGGGGAGGTCGATACCGATCTCCATGGGTTAGTTACTCTTCTGTCTCAACACCAATGGTTTATTTTCCTTATTAGTTGTTGCATTTGCATGTTTGTTTGATTTTTTGCATATTTTACCACTTGGTTAAAGTAATATTTTCTTTTTCAAGAAATTTTTATAATATTTCACTATTTTGAATAAAAATTTTTGAAAAACGTGTTTGAAGAAATCTAATTTTGGAACATAGTTTAGAGCTCGAACACACAAAACCAGTGAGATTTTGAGCCTATTTGATTGGTTGCATTTTATCAACCAATATTTTATTTTTGGTGTGTATTTTTCTCTCTAAAATTGTGATCTTTGTCTTGCTTAATTCTATATTTCCATTGTTTGATGTATACATGCACTGATATGATTGAGGCCTTTGTTTCACTAAGCTTACATACCCATATGGCCATACCCTTTCATTATCCTTTGCAAACCAATTTGAGCCTAATATACCCATTTGTTCTTTACTTTAGCTCATTACCAACTCTAAGCGGAAAACAATAATGTCCTTAATTTGAATCCTTGGTTAGCTTAGACTAGTAAAAGTGCTCATGATTTAAGTGTGGGGAAGTTGGGTTTGAAAATATTTGGTTTGAATAATTGGGTGTTGTATATTTTAGTGAAAATGTGCAAAATAATGGTTGAGCACATATTATTGCATTTAATACTTTAATCATATGCATTGAAAGAAAAAAAAGCAATTAATAAAAGGGGACAAAATGCCCCAAAGTGAGTGTTGGTATCAATGCATATGTACTAAACTCAATTTTAGGATGCATGAACATGTGGAAAGCACAGTTAATGGGAAGTTAGATTTTGCATTTTAATTAAATGGATTGTCTTAAGTTAGGTGAAAAGTTTATGTTAATTAAGGATTCAAATTTTAGTCTACTTGGCCAAATACAATCCTACCTTGACCCTAACCCCATTACAACCCTTAAAAGACCTCTTGATTTGTGTATTGGTGCATTAAATTTTTGTTGATTGTTAGATGAAGAGCAAGCTATAGAAAACAAAATTAGTAGAGAATTGAGAGAATTGACCCAAGACACTTGAGAGTTAGAGTGATATACACTACCAGTAAGGGTTCAGTGCTTAATTCTATGTTCCCTACTTTCATGAGCTATCTTCTTCTTGCAAGTTATTTATATTGTATTTTGTGAATTGAATTAGTGAAATCCAGTTCATATTTATTCTTGAAAGATTTATTTACTTTTTCACCAAGTAGGTAGAATCATTTTAGCATGTAGTTGCATTAACATTCATAGGTTGCATTGCATGAGTCTTACCTTTCCCTTAGCTTCTATTCCTTGCAACAAAACTAGAACCAAACTCAAAGCGAGGGTGAGAATTCATAGTAGCTATCTGATAAACCACTATTTTATGGTTTATATTGTATTTAATTGAGTGGTTTTATCAAGCTTTTCACCCACTTAATAATATAATTTGCATGATTTTATAATTCCTTCCTAGTTTAGTTCTATGATTGAAAACATGCTTCCTTGGTCTTAATTTAGCTAATCTTAATCCTCCTTATTCCATTCGATGCCGAAATCTGTGTGTTAAGTGTTTCAGACTTTATAGGGCATGAATGAGTTGGAGATTGGAAAGGAAGCTAGCAAAAAAATGGAAGGAACACGAGAAATTGAGGAGATAACCAGCGAGGAGTGACGCGGCCGCATGGCTCATGCGTTCGCGCGAAAGAGGAGAAATCGCAGTGACGCAGCCGCATGGCTCACGCGACCGCGCGGATTGGAAAAGCACAAGTGACGCGGAAGCGTGAACGACGCGAACGCGTGGCAGGGAAAAACGCGAATGACGCGTCCGCATGGATGACGCGATCGCGTGACGTGCGCAATCTGCAGAATTACGAAAGTCGCTGGCAGAGATTCTGGGCTGCATTTCAACCCAGTTTTTGGCCCAGAAACACAGATTAAAGTCAGGGAACTTGCAGAGACTCATCATGCTCTCATAATTCATAATTTTAGTTTAGATGTAGTTTTAGAGAGAGGTTTTCTCCTCTCTCTTAGGATTTAGGTAGGATTTTTAGAAATTAGGATTTATTTCAACTCTTCATCATGTTCAATATCTTTTTATTTCGACTCCTCTTAATTGTTGATTATTGATGTTGCTTATTTGGCTTATGACTCTTCATATTTGGATTGATTTTATTTTATTAATGCAATTGAGGTATTTCAGATTTATGATTATTTTCTCTAATTTATGTTATTGATGCTTGTGCTCCATCCAAAATATTTTCATGCAAGTACGTTTTATTCCCTTTTGGCTTTGGTTGATTAATTGGTAACTCTTGAGTTATCAAACTCATTGTTGACCGAAAATTGGAATTCTTCAAGAATTGATTCAAGATCCAATAACTCTAACTTTTCCTAAGGAAAGACTGGGACTTGAGGATTCGAATTAATTCATTCACTTGACTTACCTTCATAGTTAGAGGTTAACAAAGTGGAAGAAAAATCCAATTCTCATCACAATTGATAAGGATAACTAAGATAGGACTTCCAGTTCTCATACCTTGCCAAGAGTTTATTTTACAGTCATTTATTTAGTTTACTTGTCATTTATCATATCTGCTCCTCATTCCCAAAACCCCCGATTTACAAAACTCATAACCAATAATAAAAACATACCTCCCTGCAATTCCTTGAGAAGACGACCCGAGGTTTAAATACTTCGGTTATCAATTTATTTAGGGGTTTGTTACTTGTGATAACCAAAACGTTTGCACGAAGGGATTTCTGTTGGTCTAGAATCTATACTTACAACGTGATTTTATAAAATTCTTTACTAGCAAAAATCCTAACGTCACTATCAGAAATAAGATGGGAAAATAAAAACAAATAAACAAGTAAAAGAAAAATATTCACAATAACCAATAATAAGGCACACGTTTGTAATTCCCCGGCAACGGTGCCATTTTGAAGAGAGAACTTTTGTGTGGTCTAGAATTCAAAATAAATTCCCGTTGCAAGTATAGCTTCTAAACCAACAAGAGTCCTTTCTTACAGTTTGGTTGTTACAAGTAACAAACCCAATAAAATTTATAAACTGAAGTATTCAAATCTCGGGTCATCTTCTCAAGGAATTACAGGGAAGTATAATTTATTATTGGTTATGGAAAACAGTGTCTGGGTTTGAAAAGGTTTTGAATGAGAGAAATGGTTTGCAGAAATTAAGAAATTAATAATGAAGAAATCTCTTGGCAAGGTATTAGAATTGGAATTCCTATCCTAGTTACCCTTATCAGGTGTGATGAGAATTGGGTTTTAATCCCACTTAGTTATCCTTTGTTAAACAAAGGAAGGTTAAGTGGACTAATTAGCTTGATCCTCAAGTCCTAGTCAATCCCTGTGGGAGGACTAGCTTTAGAGCGATCTGGATCAATTAGAATCTACCCATTTCAATCACTGCTGGGTTTGATAACTCAAGAGTTACTAATTAATCAACCAAAGCCAAAAGGGAGAAAAATCCAAATTATTTATATAAATAAAAGAAAGCAATCATGAGTCTAAAATACCTTAATTTATATCCAATAAAGAAAATCCTAACATGAATGGTTCATAAGCCAAATAGGCAACATAAGTAATACCAGCATTAAAGTATCTGAAAGTAAAAGAGAAATATAAAGTAAAAGGAATATTGAACCTGATGAAGAAATAATCCCAATAAGATAAATTCTAATCCTAATCCTAATTCCTAAGAGAGAGGAGAGAACCCCTCTCTCTAAAAACTACATCTAAACTCTGTAAAGTGAATAATTGGCCCACTCAAATGGATGCATTCCTCCACTTCATAACCTCTAATCTGTGCCTCTTGGACTTGGATCTGGGCTAAAAAGGCTTCAGAAACTGCTGGGAGCATTTTCTGTAATTTCTGGTGCGTGGTGTCTGTCACGCATTCGCGTGGGTCACGCGGTTGCGTCATCCGGAGTTTTCCTTGTCACGCATTCGCTTCGATCATGCGTCCGCGTCATATGTGTTCTGCTTAAGGTGCGCGGCCGCGTCAATTACTCTTTCGCGTCGTTCCCTTTTCACGCTGGTCATGCGACCGCGTCGTCCATGCGTTCGCGTCGCTGCCAGTTTCTTGAAAAACTCCATTTTGTGCTTTCCTTCCATTTTTGTATGTTTTCTTTCTATCCTTTAAGTCGTTCCTGCCTTAGAAGCTCTGCAACTACTCAACACACAAATCACGGCATCAAATGGTAATAAAGGGTAATTAAAATAATTACTTTTAAAGCATAGAAAACATGTATTTCACATATAGCACATAATAAGGAAGGGAAAGCAAAACTATGCAATTTACATGAATAAGTAGGTGAAGGGTTGAATAAATCACTTAAATTGAGTCAATATATATCATAAAATATGGGTTTATCACTTCTTCCATCAAATTTGGAAGTAGGCATAGTATGGTTACCAAGCATCTTCCTTGCATTATTGTTGTTAGGTTCGGCTGCCATATCCGTTTCTTGTTCGAAAATTTCAGTAAGGTTGTCTCTGGATTGTTGTATTTTAGCTTCTCTTAGTTTTCTCTTCAGAGTCCTTTCAGGTTCCGGATCAGCTTCAACAAGAATGCCTTTTTCCTTGTTCCTGCTCATATGAAAGAGAAGAAAACAAAGAAAGTATGGAATCCTCTATGTCACTATATAGAGATTCCTTTATGTGAGTAGAAGAATAAGAGAATAAAAGAAGAAAAGGTAAGAATCCAAACACAAGGGGGGAGATGGGGTTCAAATTCTTGAGATGAAAAGAAGTGTTAGTAAATAAATAAATAAATAGAATAAGATGAGAGAGAGAAGTTTTCGAAAATTAATTTTGAAAAATAAGTTAGTGATTTTCGAAAATTAAAGGAAGAAATAAAATTAAAATTAAAATTTGAAACAATTAGTTAATTAAAAGAATTTTGAAAAAGAGGGAGATGATTTTCGAAAATTAGAGAGAGAAAAGTAGTTAGGTGGTTTTGAAAAAAATAAGAAACAAACCAAAAGTCAGTTAGTAAGTTGAAAAAGATAAAAAAAAATCAATTTTGAAAAGATAAGAAGTTAGAAAAGATATTTTGAAATTAAATTTTTTAAAAAGATATTATTTGAAAAGATATGATTGAAAAGATATAGTTGAAAAAGATTTGAATTTTAAAATTAAAATTGATTACTTGACTAATAAGAAACCAAAAGATATGATTCTAGAATTTAAAGATTGAACCTTTCTTAACAAGAAAGTAACAAACTTCAAATTTTTGAATCAATCACATTAATTGTTAGTGAAGTTTTCGAAAATTATGAAATAAAATTAAGAAAAAGATTTTGAAAAATATTTTTAAATTTTTGAAAGTCATAAAAGAAAATGAAAAAGATAAGATTTTTAAAATTGAAATTTTGACTTGACTAACAAGAAATAACTAATTTCAAAAATTTTTTGACTAAGTCAACCCAAAATTTCGAAAATTATGAGTAAAACAAGGAAAAGATATTTTTTATTTTTGAATTTTTAATGATGAGAGAAAAAAAGAAAAGATATCATTTTTGTGTTTTTCTCTCTTTTTTTTTTCGAAAAAAAACAAGATTGACACAAGACATGAAAAATTAAGATCAAAACACATAATGCATGCAAGAACACTATGAATGTCAAGATGAACACCAAGAACACCTTGAAGATCAAGATGAACATCAAGACTTATTTTTGAAAAATTTTCAAGAAAAGAAAAACATGCAAGAACACTATGAATGCAAAAATGCATATGAAAAACAACAAAAAACACAAAACAAGAAAATATGAGGGTCAAACAAGAAGACTTACCAAGAACAACTTAAAGATCATGAAGAACACCATGGATGAAATTTTCGAAAAAATGCAAAATTTTTAAAACATGCAGTTGACACCAAACTAAAAAATTGACACTAGACTCAAACAACAAACACAAAATATTTTTGGTTTTTATGATTTTATTGATTTTTTTTGTATTTTTCGAAAATTATTTTTAGAAAAACGAAAACAATTAAAAAAATTTTGAAAGATTTTTGAAAATATTTTGAAAAGAAAATTACCTAATCTGAGCAGCAAGATGAACCGTCAGTTGTCCAAACTCGAACAATCCCCGGCAACGGCGCCAAAAACTTGGAGCACGAAATTGTGATCATCAACAATGACACCAAAGACTTGGTAGCGCTCTCAAACGTGAATCACACTTTGTCATAACTTCGCACAACTAACCAGCAAGTGCACTGGGTCGTCCAAGTAATACCTTACATGAGTAAGGGTCGATCCCACGGAGATTGTTGGTATGAAGCAAGCTATGGTCAGCTTGTAAATCTCAGTTAGGCGGATTCAAATGGTTATAATGGTTTTCGAAAATAGGGATAAATAAAGCATAAAATAAAGATAGAAATACTTATGTAAATCATTGGTGAGAATTTCAGATAAGTGCATGAAGATGCTGTGTTCCTTCTGAATCTCTGCTTTCCTACTGCTTTATCCAATCATTCTTACTCCCTTCCATGGCAAGCTGTATGTTGGGTGTCACTGTTGTCAATGGCTACTTCCCATCCTCTCAATGAAAATGGTCCTCTACAGTTTCCCGCATGGCTAATCAGCTGTTGGTTTTTGATCATGTCGGAATAGGATCCATTGATCCTTTTGCGTCTGTCACTACGCCCAACACTCACGAGTTTGAAGCTCGTCACAGTCATTCAATCCATGAATCCTACTCGGAATACCACAAACAAGGTTTAGACTTTCCGGAATCTCATGAATGCTGCCAATGGATTCTAGCTTATACCATAAAGACTCTGATCTCACAGAATGGAAGGCTCGGTTGTCAAGCAAGGGCAACCATGCATCGTGCATCAGGAATCCAAGAGATACACACTCTAGCTCTCGCTTGTAGAACAGAGGTGGTTGTCAGGCACGCGTTCATAAGGATGGATGGTGATGAGTGTCACAGATCATCACATCCATCAGGTTGAAGTACAAGTGATATCTTAGAATAAGAATAAGCGTGAATTGAATAGAAGATAGTAGTAATTGCATTAAAACTCGAGGTACATGATGAGCGGATAATTTATACACTTTTTGGCATTGTTTTTAGTATGTTTTTAGTATGTTTTAGTTTGTTTTTATTATATTTTTATTAGTTTTTATTTAAAATTAACTTTTCTGGACTTTACTATGAGTGTGTGTTTTTCTGTGATTTCAGGTATTTTCTGGCTGAAATTGAGGAACCTGAGCAAAAATCTGATTCAGAGGCTAAAAAGGACTGCATATGCTGTTGGATTCTAACCTCCCTGCACTCGAAGTGGATTTTCTGGAGCTACAGAAGCCCAATTGGCACGCTCTCAATTGCGTTGGAACATAGACATCCTGGGCTTTCTAGCAATGTATAATAGTCCATAGTTTGCCCGAGATTTGATGGTCCAAACAGGCGTTCCAAATCAGCACAAGAATTCTGGCGTTAAACGCCGGAACTGGCACAAGAATGGGAATTAAACGCCCAAACTGGCACAAAACCTGGCGTTTAACTCCAAGAAAAGTTTCTACACTTGAAAGCTTCAATGCTCAGCCCAAGCACACACCAAGTGGGCCCGGAAGTGGATTTTTATGTCATTTACTCATTTTTGTAAACCCTAAGCTACTAGTTCTCTATAAATAGGACCTTTTACTATTGTATTTTCATCTTTGGATCACTTTAGATCTTCGGATCATCTTTGGACGTTTAGTTCTTAGACCATTGGGGGCTGGCCTCACGGCCATGCCTATACTTTGTTCTTATGTATTTTCAACGGTAGAGTTTCTACACACCATAGATTAAGGTGTGGAGCTCTGCTGTACCTCGAGTATTAATGCAATTACTATTGTTCTTCTATTCAATTCAGCT
>NW_026264987.1:922951-923127 GCF_000817695.3 Arachis duranensis | reverse complement strand
AGTCTAAACCTTGTCTGTGGTATTCCAAGTAGGATTCAAGGATTGAATGACTGTGACGAGCTTCAAACTCGCGATTGTGGGGCGTTAGTGACAGACGCAAAAGAATCAATGGATTCTATTCTGACATGATCGAGAACCGACAGATGAATAGCCGTGCTGTGACAGAGCGCGTTGAA
>NW_026264987.1:921967-922829 GCF_000817695.3 Arachis duranensis | reverse complement strand
GTGCACTTGCTGGTTAGTTGTGCGAAGTTGTGATAAAGATTTGAGATTGCAATTGAGCGTACCATGTTGATGGCGCCATTAATGATCACAATTTTGTGCACCAAGTTTTTGGCGCCGTTGTCGAGGATTGTTTGAGTTTGGACAACTGACGGTTCATCTTGTTGCTTAGATTAGGTATTTTTCTTCAGAATTTTTAAGAATGAATTCTAGAGTTTCAAGGTGATGTTTTCATCATCACCAAAGCTGATTGATTCTCTTCAATTTAGCTCTTGAATGTAATGCCCTGCTGAAGCTTGGCTAGCCATGTCTAATTTCTTTAGACTAAAGCTTTAGACTAACATTGCATGATTCCTGGAATTCTTATTAAAAATTTTGAATCTCTTTATTTTCTTTTCCATATAATTTTTGAAAAATCCAAAAAAAAATTATAAAATCTTAAAATCAAAAATATTTTTATGTTTCTTGTTTGAGTCTAGTGTCTAATTTTAAGTTTGGTGTCAATTGCATGTCTTTATTCCTCTAAATTTCGAAAATTACATGCATTATGTTCTTCATTGATCTTCAAGTTGTTCTTGATGATTTCCTTGCTCTGATCTTTAAATTCTCTTGTCTTGAGTGTTTTGTTGTTTCTCATATGCATTCTCAATTTGTTAGTGTCAATAGTATACAAACTTCTAAGTTTGGTGTCTTGCATGCATTGTTTATTGATCTTCAAGTTGTTCTTGCATGCATTCTCAATTTGTTAGTGTCAATAGTATACAAACTTCTTAATTTGTCATGAAATCAGGAATCCAAGAGATATTCACCCAATCGAAGGTAGAACGGAGGTGGTTGTCAGTCACACGTTCATAGGTGAGAATGA
>NW_026264987.1:920838-921339 GCF_000817695.3 Arachis duranensis | reverse complement strand
AAAAACACACAAACTCATAGTAAAGTCCAGAAAAGTGAATTTTAACTAAAAACTAATAAAAATATACTAAAAACTAACTAGATCATACTAAAAACATACTAAAAACAATGCCAAAAAGCGTACAAATTATCCGCTCATCACAACACCAAACTTAAATTGTTGCTTGTCCTCAAGCAACTGAAAATCAATTAAGATAAAAAGAAGAGAATATGCAATGAATTCCAAAAACATCTATGAAGATCAGTAGTAATTAGATGAGCGGGGCTTTTAGCTTTTTGCCTCTGAATAGTTTTGGCATCTCACTCTATCCTTTGAAATTCAGAATGGTTGGCTTCTTTAGGAACTCAGAGTCCAGATAGTGTTAATGATTCTCCTAGTAGAGTATGATGATTCTTGAACAAAGCTACTTATTGAGTCTTGGCTGTGGCCCAAAGCACTCTGTCTTCCAGTATTACCACCGGATACATACATGACACAGACACATAATTGGGTGAAACTTTT
>NW_026264987.1:918137-920691 GCF_000817695.3 Arachis duranensis | reverse complement strand
TTTTTCGATTTTTTTTTTCGATTTTTTTTTTGAATAGAAATGCTTTTTCTTGCTTCAAGAATCATTTTGATGATTTTTCAGATCCTCAGTAACATGTCTCCTTTCTAATCATTCTTTCAAGAGCCAACATTCATGAACCACAAATTCAAGATACATATGCACTGTTTAAGCATACATTCAGAGAATAAAAATATTGCCACCACATCAAAATAATTAAACTGTTATAAAATTCAAAATTCATGCAATTCTTCCTTTTTCAATTAAGCACATTTTTATTCAAGAAAGGTGATGGATTCTATTCATACCCTGACCGAGCTCCCCAAACTCGGTAAGCTCATAGAAGGTCCGACCTCGTCTCAAGGCCCACGCTTGAGGTCGGACCTCGGACAAATAAGCCAAAGAAGGCCTATCAGAAGGAACGAAGCCCAAAATACTGAAGGCCGAAAGGGCCTAGGAAAGGCGGTTCCACAAAGATAGAGATAAAACTCCCAAAGATAAGATAAGATAAGAATATCTTATCCAGGGAAGATCACGGCCAACTACTATAAATACACTGGAGCACCCAGGTATAACTCATACTCTAATTCTACTCAATATCTGCTTGGACCCATGCTAACTTAAGCATCGGAGTGTCATTGCAGGTACAACCCCCAGCCGCTCAGCACACCAAGCTCGGGTCACGGGACTCCTACCTCGGGTCTTGCCAGACGACCGAGCTACACGTTTCAGGTAACCCTCGGAACAGATTCATAGGACATTCATAACTTTAAGGCATAGACACTAAGACACTAATGATCACAAGACAGAAACATGGATAAACATAAGCATAAAATTTCGAAAAACAGAAGAATAAAGAACAAGGAAATCAAAGAACGGGTCCACCTTAGTGATGGCGGCTCTTTCTTCCTCTTAAAGATCCTATGGAGTGCTTGAGCTCCTCAATGTCTCTTCCTTGTCTTTGTTGCTCCTCCCTCATGATTCTTTGATCTTCTCTAATTTCATGGAGGATGATGGAGTGTTCTTGGTGCTCCACCCTTAGTTGTCCCATGTTGGAACTCAACTCTCCTAGGGAGGTGTTTAGTTGCTCCCAATAGTTTTGTGGAGGAAAGTGCATCCCTTGGGGAATCTCAGGGATCTCATGATGAGTGGGATCTCTTGTATGCTCCATCCTTTTCTTAGTGATGGGCTTGTCCTCATCAATGGGGGTGTCTCCCTCTATGTCAACTCCAACTGAATAACAGAGGTGACAAATGAGATGAGGAAAGGCTAACCTTGCCAAGGTAGAGGACTTGTCCGCCACCTTATAGAGTTCTTGGGCTATAACCTCATGAACCTCTATTTCTTCTCCAATCATGATGCTATGGATCATGATAGCCCGGTCTATGGTAACTTCGGACCGGTTGCTAGTGGGAATGATTGAGCGTTGTATAAACTCTAACCATCCTCTAGCCACGGGCTTGAGGTCATGCCTTCTCAATTGAACCGGCTTTCCTCTTGAATCTCTCTTCCATTGGGCGCCCTCTTCACATATGACTGTGAGGACTTGGTCCAACCTTTGATCAAAGTTGACCCTTCTAGTGTAAGGATGTTCATCTCCTTGCATCATAGGCAAGTTGAACGCCAACCTCACACTCTCCGGACTAAAATCCAAGTATTTCCCCCGAACCATAGTAAGATAATTCCTTGGATTCGGGTTCACACTTTGGTCATGGTTCTTGGTGATCCATGCATTGGCATAGAACTCTTGAACCATCAAGATTCCGACTTGTTGAATGGGGTTGGTAAGAACTTCCCAACCTCTTCTTCGGATCTCATGTCGGATCTCCGGATATTCACCCTTTTTGAGTGAAAACAGGGGAGAGAGATGGTGTTTAAGGTGTGTGAGAATGAAGGAGTGAAGGAGGGTTTATATAGGAGAGGGGGAGAGGGATGTTCGGCCATTTGAGGGTGGGTTTGGGTGGGAAAGTGGTTTGAATTTGAATGGTGAGGTAGGTGGGGTTGTATGAAGGATGGATGTGAGTGGTGAAGAGAAAGATGAGATTTGATAGGTGAGGGGTTTTTGGGGAAGAGGTGTTGAGGTGATTGGTGAATGGGGGAAGAAGAGAGAGAGTGATGGTAGGGTCCCGTGGGGTCCACAGATCCTGTGGTGTCAAGGAAAAGACATCCTTGCACCAAATGGCATCAAAATCCACGTTTTGAGCCATTTCTGGCGTTAAACGCCGGGCTGGTGCCCATTTCTGGCGTTTAACGCCAGCTTCTTGCCCCTTTCTGGCGTTTAACGCGAGTCTGGTGCCCCTTTCTGGCGTTAAACGCCCAGAATGGTGCCAGACTGGGCGTTAAACACCCAACAGCTAACCTTACTGGCGTTTAAACGCCAATAGGTGCGTCCTCCAGGGTGTGCTATTTTTCTTCCTGTTTTTCATTCTGTTTTTGCTTTTTTCATTAATTTTGTGACTTCTCATGATCATCAACCTAAAAAAAACATAAAATAACAAAAGAAAATAGATAAAATATAACATTGGGTTGCCTCCCAACAAGCGCTTCTTTAATGTCA
>NW_026264987.1:917424-918067 GCF_000817695.3 Arachis duranensis | reverse complement strand
GAAGCTCTTCATGCTTCCTCTCCATGATGACAGAGGGATATCCTTGGGCCTTAAACACCGAGGATTCTTCATTCACTTGAATGATCAACTCTCCTCTATCAACATCAATCACAGCCCTTGCTATGGCTAGGAAGGGTCTGCCAATGATGATGGATTCATCCATGCACTTCCCAGTCTCTAGGACTATAAAATCAGTAGGGATGTAATGGTCTTTAACTTTAACCAGAACGTCCTCTACAAGTCCATAGGCTTGTTTTCTTGAGTTGTCTGCCATCTCTAGTGAGATTTTTGCAGCTTGCACCTCAAAGATCCCTAGCTTCTCCATTACAGAGAGGGGCATGAGGTTTACACTTGACTCTAAGTCACACAAGGCCTTCTTGAAGGTCATGATGCCTATGGTACAAGGTATTGAAAACTTGCCAGGATCCTGCCTCTTTTGAGGCAGTTTCTGCCTAGACAAGTCATCCAGTTCCTTGGTGAGCAAAGGGGGTTCATCCTCCCAAGTCTCATTTCCAAATAACTTGTCATTTAGCTTCATGATTGCTCCAAGGAATTTAGCAACTTGCTCCTCAGTGACATACTCATCCTCTTCAGAGGAAGAATACTCATCAGAACTCATGAATGGCAGAAGTAAGTCCAATGG
>NW_026264987.1:915099-916657 GCF_000817695.3 Arachis duranensis | reverse complement strand
AGACCATCATAGAAAATACCTATGATTCTCCATTCAGAAAGCATATCAGTGGGACATTTTCTGATTAATTGTTTGTATCTTTTCCCAAGCTTCATAGAGGGATTCTTCTTCCTTCTGTCTGAAGGTTTGGACTTCCACTCTAAGCTTACTCAATTTTTGAGGTGGAACGAACTTTGCCAAGAAGGCATTGACTAGCTTTTCCCAAGAGTCCAGGCTTTCTTTAGGTTGAGAATCCAACCATGTTCTAGCTCTGTCTCTTACAGCAAAAGGGAATAGCATTAGTCTGTAGACCTCAGGGTCAACTCCATTAGTCTTGACAGTGTCACAGATTTGCAAGAACTCAGCTAAAAACTGATGAGGATCTTCCAATGGAAGTCCATGGAACTTGCAATTCTGTTGCATTAGAGAAACTAATTGAGGCTTAAGCTCAAAGTTGTTTGCTCTAATGGCAGGGATAGAGATGCTTCTCCCATAGAAGTCGGGAGTAGGTGCAGTAAAGTCACCCAGCACCTTCCTTGCATTGTTGGCATTGTTGTTTTTTTCGGTTGCCATGTGTTCTTCTTCTTTGAAGAATTCGGTCAGGTCCTCTAAAGAGAGTTGTGCTTTGGCTTCTCTTAGCTTTCTCTTCAAGGTCCTTTCAGGTTCAGGGTCAGGCTCAACAAGAATGCTTTTGTCTTTGCTCCTGCTCATAAGAAAGAGAAGGGAACAAGAAAATGTGGAATCCTCTATGTCACAGTATAGAGATTCCTTGAAGTGTCAGAGGAAAAGAAAAGTAGAAGACAAAAGTAGAAAATTCGAACTTATCAAATAAGATGGAGTCCGAATTTTGCATTAAGGGATAGTGTTAGTCCCTAAATAGAAGGATGTGAGAAGGAGGGAAGTAATTTTCGAAAATTAAGTGGAGGATTTTGAAAACATTTTTAAAAAAAAACATTACTTAATTTTCGAAAAAAAATGAAAGTGGAAAAGAAATCAAGTGACTTTTGAAAAAGATTTTGAAATTAGAAATCAAAAAGATTTGATTGAAAACTATTTTGAAAAAGATGTGGTTAAGAAGATATGATTGGTTTTTAAAAAAAATGTGATTGAGAAGATATGATTTGAAAAACATTTTAAAAAGATTTGATTCAAAAATTAAAAACTTGACTAACAAGAAAAGATATGATTCAAAAATTAAACCTTTCTCAACAGAAAAGGTAACAAACTTGAAATGTTGAATCAAATCATTAATTGATAGTAAGTATCTTTAAAAATGGAAAGAAATTGATTTTGAAAAAGATTTGATTGAAAAATTGATTTGAAAAAGATTTGATTTTGAAAACTTAAAAAAATTTGATTTGAAAACAAAATCTTCCCCCTTTAGCCATCCTGGCGTTAAACGCCCAGAATGGTATCCATTCTGGCGTTTAACGCCCAAAATGCTACCCTTTTGGGCGTTAAACGCCCAACCAGGTACCCTGGCTGGCGTTTAAACGCCAGTCTGTCCTTCTTCACTGGGCGTTTTGAACGCCCAGCTTTTTCTGTGCAATTCCTCTGCTGTATGTTCTGAATCTTCAAT
>NW_026264987.1:910230-913401 GCF_000817695.3 Arachis duranensis | reverse complement strand
AGAGACTCTTTTTGGAGTTAAACGCCAGCTTTTATGCCAGTTTGTGCGTTTAACTCCCATTTGGGTGCCAGTTCCGGCGTTTAACGCTGGAAATCTTGAAGGTGACTTTGAACACCGGTTTGGGCCATCAAATCTTGGGCAAAGTATGGACTATTATATATTGCTGGAAAGCCCAGGATGTCTACTTTCCAACGCAGTTGAGAGCGCGCCAATTGGGCTTCTGTAGCTCCAGAAAATCCACTTCGAGTGCAGGGAGGTCAGAATCCAACAGCATCTGCAGTCCTTTTTAGTCTCTGAATCAGATTTTTGCTCAGGTCCCTCAATTTCAGCCAGAAAATACCTGAAATCACAGAAAAACACACAAACTCATAGTAAAGTCCAGAAAAGTGATTTTTAACTAAAAACTAATAAAAATATACTAAAAACTGACTATATCATACCAAAAACATACTAAAAACAATGCCAAAAAGCGTACAAATTATCCGCTCATCAATGAACTAGGAGAATCAATAACACTATCTGAATTCTGAGTTCCTATGGATGCCAATCATTCTGAACTTCAAAGGATAAAGTGAGATGCCAAACCTATTCATGATTACAGTTATAAACCCCGCTATAAAAAGATACATGAGCTTAATCGAACTCTCATTCTCATGCAAATTCACATCCTAAGCCTATATTAGTTTGGGTTGCTTGAGGACAAGCAACAGTTTAAGTTTGGTGTTGTGATGCGTGAGCATCTTGTCTATCTTTTCCTAGTGAATTTGCATCTAATTTGTTGAGTTTAATTAAGAATTAATTATATTTTAGCCAATATGGATGCTATTTTTAGTTTTGTACAATTTTATTTATTTTAGATAGCATTCAGCTGGATTTGATGAAGTTTCTGCAGAAGAAGAGATGAAGGCGAATGATGCTGTCAACCCTGACCTCTCTACACTCAAACCTGAAAAACTCGAGCTACAGAGGTCCAATGGATGTGATCCAGTGGCGTTGGAAAGCTAACTTCCAGAGCTTTCCAACGATATATAATAGTCCATACTTCTTCTCCGAACTCGCGGCCAAGGCTGCGCCTAACTTGAGATTTCCCAAGTTAGGCGCAAAACACAACAACAAAACGTGAGATTGGTCCGGCCCACTTCAAGTTAGGCGCACTAAAGCCCAAGTTAAGCACATTAAAGCCCAAATTAGGCACAGCTTCACTCAACTAAACTCTAATTCATGCTACCAAGCCCAAGTTAGGCGTGGATCAGAGTTAAGGAATCAAGTGGTCCCCATCCATCAATTGAAGACTTGATGATAGTTAGTTAATTCTGATTTAAATTCAAATCTTATCTTTTAGGAAAAGATATTATCTTATTTTTAGATATTAGATTTTTAATTAATTAGGATTAGTTATAAAAAGGGATCTGATGCCATCAGATTGGGAGGCTGTAGATTCAGATCAGTAACAGTTTACCTAAATCCTAGTTTTCTACTCTGAACCATGAGCAACTAATCCTCCACTGTTAAGGTTAGGAGCTCTGACTATTTTTATGGATTGATTAATTTGATCTTTTTAATTTAATTCATGTTTAGATTTATATTTCAATAATTGTTTTCTCTTTTTATTTTATGAATATGGGTGGAACGGAAGTATGACCCATGTTCTAATTGAGTTCTTGTAAAACTTGGAAAAGCTCTTTATTTGAACAACAGCTTGAAAACATATTATACTGAATTTCTAATTGTTTATATTTAATGGGATACGTGACATATAATCCTCTTATTTTTGGATAATTAGGATTCTTTTGGCATATAAACTAGAAATTGATCATCACCCTCTAATTGGAATTAATTGACCAAGGAATTGGCAGTTAATAAATTTTAGAGGAGACTAGGAAGGTCTAAGGAATTAGGGTCTAGTCACATATAGTTTGCCATGAAATTAAATCATGCATGATTAAATTATTTAGTAATAAAAATCAATCTGGAAAAATAGGCAACTCTGAAGCCTTAACTATTTTCTACATATTTTATTCCCAACTCATTGCTGCTTTTGCTTTCTGAAAGTCTAACATTACTGTTTAATGCTTTTGAACTCTCAAATCAAATTTTCTGCTTGCCTAACTAAGCCAATCACTCAATCATTGTTGCTTAATCCATCAATCCTCGTGGGATCGACCCTTACTCACGTAAGGTACTACTTGGTACGACCCGGTGCACTTGCCGGTTAGTAGTGTGAGTTGTAAAACATCATACCAGATACCTGGCTGGGCGTTTAACGCCCAAAAGGGTAGCATTTTGGGCGTTAAACGCCAGAATGGATACCATTCTTGGCGTTTAACGCTAGGATGGCAGAAGAGGGAAGATTTTGTTTTTAATTCAAATTTTTTTTCAAGTTTCCATTATTTTTCAAAATCAAATCTTTTTCAAATCATATCTTTTCAATCATATATTTTCAAAATCAATTTCTTTCCATTTTTCAAAAAATACTTGCTAACAATTAATGATTTGATTCAACATTTCAAGTATGTTGCCTTTACTGTTGAGAAAGGTTTAATGTCTGAATCATATCTTTTAAATTTCTTGTTAGCCAAGTCATTAATTTTTAAAAATCAAATCTTTTTAAATTGTTTTTCAATCATATCTTTTTAATCACATCTTTTTCAAAATAGTTTTCAATCATATCTTTTTGAATTCTAATTTCAAAATCTTTTTCAAAAATCACTTTATTTCTTTCCCAACTTTAATTTTCGAAAATCATTCTTCAATTTTTCAAAATTTCTTCAAAATCTTTTAATTTATTTTCGAAAATTCTTCCCCTTTTCTCACATCCTTCTATTTATGGACTAACACTCCTACTCAATGCACAATTCGAACTCTATCCCTCTTGATAAGTTCGAATTCTTCTACCTCTTCCTTCTATTCTTCTTTTCCTCTGACACCTCAAGGAATCTCTATACTGTGACATAGAGGATTCCATATTTTCTTGTTCTCTTCTCTTTCATATGAGTAGGAGCAAAGACAAAAGCATTCTTGTTGAGGCTAACTCTGAACCTAAAAGGACCTTGAAGCGAAAGCTAAGGGAAGCTAAAGCACTACTCTCTGTAGAGGACCTAACAGAAATCTTCAAACAAGAAGAAGACATGGCAGCCGAAAACAACAACAATGCCAACAATGCAAGGAAGG
>NW_026264987.1:907816-908006 GCF_000817695.3 Arachis duranensis | reverse complement strand
GGTAGGATTCCGATCATGAATGACCGTGACGTGCTTCAAACTTTAACCTGCTGGGCGTTGGTGACAGACGCAAAAGAGGGATTCTATTCCAGTAGGAGCGGGAACCAAGCGGTGATTAGCCGTACTGTGACAGAGTACGTTAGCATAGTTTTCACTGCGAGGATGGGATGTAGCCATCAGCCATGGGTGA
>NW_026264987.1:905363-906796 GCF_000817695.3 Arachis duranensis | reverse complement strand
AAAAATTTTTAAAATTAGTTGTTTCTTACAAGTCAAGTCAAAATTTCAATTTTAAAAATCTTATCTTTTCAAAATCTTTTTCAAAAATCATATCTTTTTCATTTTTTTTTTAAATTTCGAAAATTTCAAAAATTATTTTTCAAAATATTTTCAAAATCTTTTTCTTATCTTTTTATCAAATTTTCGAAAATTAGCTAACAATTAATGTGATTGGTTCAAAAATTTGAAGTTTGTTACTTTCTTGTTAAGAAAGGTTCAATCTTTAAGTTCTAGAATCTTATCTTGTAGTTTCTTGTTAGTTAAGTCAATTTTAAAATTAATTCTTTTTCAAAATATCTTTTTCAAATAAATCTTTTTATCTTTTATCTTATCTTTTTCAAAAATTTTATCTTTTTCAAAATTTGATTTCAAAATATCTTATCTGACTTCTTATCTTCTTATCTTTTTCAAAATTTGATTTCAATTCTTTTTCAATCAACTAACTAACTTTTTGTTTGTTCCTTATCTTTTTCAAAACCACCTAACTACTTTTCCCTCTTCTATTTTCGAAAATTCTCCCTCCCCTTTTCAAAAATTCTTTTTGTTTTAAATTTTAATTTTAATTACATTTTATTTCTAATTTTCGAAAATTACTAACTTCTTTTTCAAAAAATTATTTTCGAAAATTTTCTATCTCTTCTCTTCTTCTATTTAATTAATTGATTACTAACACTCCTCTTCACCTCTCTTCATTCATATCCTAACATCTCATCTCACATCTCTGCCATCCTCACAGTTGTGTTTCTTCCATTACATTACATTCTTTGTCTCCCCCTCTTCTTCTACCCCTTTCTTCTTCTACTAACATAAGGGAATCTCTATACTGTGACATAGAGGATTCTTTTTTCTTTTCTTGTTTTCTTCTCTTTCATAGGAGCAGGAACAAGGATAAAGGCACTCTTGTTGAAACAGACTGTGAAGTTGATTTTGGACCAGGTTCTGTGCACCAAATCTTGGGAGCCATTACCTTGGATTATTGAAGTAAAAAGAATAAATAAAGAAAATTAAGAGAAGCTAAATTACAACAATCCAGAAACAACCTTTCAGAAATTTTCGAACAAGAGAAGGACATGGCAGCCGCAAATAATAATGATAATAATGCAAGGAGAATGCTTGGTGACTTCACAAAGCCAACGTCCAAGTTTGATGGAAGAAGCATCTCCATTCCTGCCATTGGAGCCAATAACTTTGAGCTTAAGCCTCAACTAGTTGCATTAATGCAACAAAACTGCAAGTTTTATGGACTTCCATCTGAAGATCTTTATCAGTTCTTAACTGAGTTCTTGCAAGTCTGTGATACTGTAAAGACGAATGGAGTTAATCCTGAAGTCTACAGACTTATGCTTTTCCCTTTTGCTGTAAAGAGACAGAGCTAGAATATGGTTGGATTCACA
>NW_026264987.1:895043-896137 GCF_000817695.3 Arachis duranensis | reverse complement strand
CCCACTAGCAACCGGTCCAAAGTTACTATAGACCGGGCTATCATGATTCATAGCATCATGATTGGAGAGGAAGTAGAATTTCATGAGGTTATATCCCAAGAACTTTATAAGGTGGTGGACAAGTCCTCTACCTTGGCAAGGTTAGCCTTTCCTCATCTCATTTGTCACCTCTGTAATTTAGTTGGAATTAACATAGTGGGAGACATCCTCATTGATGAGGACAAGCCCATCACTAAGAAGAGGATGGAGCAAACAAGAGATCCCACTCATGGACATGAGGAGATTCCTCATCATCAAATCTCTGAGATGCCTCAAGGGATGCACTTTCCTCTACAAAATTATCGGGAGTAAATCAACACCTCCCTAGGAGAATTGAGTTCCAACATGGGACAACTAAGGGTGGAGCACCAAGAACATTCCATCCTCCTCCATAAAATTAGAGAAGATCAAAGGATCATGAGAGAGGAGCAACAAAGGCAAGGAAGAGACATTGAGGAGCTCAAGCACTCCATAAGATCTTCAAGAGAAAGAACAAGCCGCCATCACTAAGGTGGACCCGTTCTTTAATCTCCTTGTTCTTTATTTTTCTATTTTTTTTTGAAAATTATGCTTTATGTTTTATTTATGTTTGTGTCTTATGATCATTAGTGTCTTAGTGTCTATGCCTTAAAGTTATGAATGTCCTATGAATCCATCACCTTTATTAAATGAAAAATGTTCTTAATTAAAAAAGAGAAGAATTACATGAATTTTGAATTTTATAACAGATTAATTATTTTGATGTGGTGGCAATACTTTGACTTCTAAATGTATGCTTGAACAGTGCATATGTCTTTTGAATTTGTTGTTCATGAATGTTGGCTCTTGAAAGAATGATGAAAAAAAGGAGACATGTTACTGAGGATCTGAAAAATCATAAAAATGATTCTTGAAGCAAGAAAAAGCAGTGAATACAAAAAAAAGAGAGATTATGTGCGAAAAAAAAAGAGAGAAAGCAAGCAGAAAAAGCCAATAGCCCTTTAAACCAAAAGGCAAGGGTAAAAAAATAAAATAAAAAGGATCCAAGGCTTTGAGCATCAGTGGATAGGAGGGCC
>NW_026264987.1:883261-894705 GCF_000817695.3 Arachis duranensis | reverse complement strand
TTTACTATGAGTTTGTGTATTTTTCTATGACTTCAGGTATTTTCTGGCTGAAATTGAGGGACCTGAGCAAAAATCTGATTCAGAGGCTAAAAAGGACTGCAGATGCTATTGGATTCTGACCTCCCTGCACTCGAAGTAGATTTTCTGGAGCTACAGAAGACCAATGGGCGCGCTCTCAATTGCGTTGGAAAGTAGACATCCAGGGCATCCAGCAATGTATAATAGTCCATACTTTGCCTGAGATTTGATGGCCCAAACAGGCGTTCCAAGTCAGCTCAAGAATTCTGGCGTTAAACGCCGGAACTGGCACAAGAATGGGAGTTAAAGGCCCAAACTGGCACAAAAGCTGGCGTTTAACTCCAAGAAAAGTCTCTACACTTGAAATCTTTAATTCTCAGCCCAATCACACACCAAGTGGGCCCGGAAGTGGATTTTTATGTCATTTACTCATTTTTGTAAACCCTAAGCTACTAGTTCTCAATAAATAGGACCTTTTGCTATTGTATTTTCATCTTTGGATCACTTTAGATCTTCGGATCATCTTTGGAAGTTTAGTTCTTAGACCATTGGGGGCTGGCCTCATGGCCATGCCTAGACCTTGTTCTTATGTATTTTCAACGGTAGAGTTTCTACACACCATAGATTAAGGTGTAGAAACTCCACCGTTGAAAATACATAAGTGATAAAGGTCCAGGCATGGCTGAAAGGCCAGCCCCCATGAAGGTCTAAAATTGCATACACTGATTAAAGATCAATCAAAAGACTCTGAATACAATAGTAAAACGTTCTATTTTTACTAAACTAGTTACTAGGGTTTAAAGAAATAAGTCTAAGTGCAGAAATCCACTTCCGAGGCCCACTTTGGTGTGTGCTTGGGCTGAGCTTGAGCTTTACATGTGCAGAGGCTTCTCTTGGAGTTAAACGCTAATTTGTAATGTGTTTTTGGCGTTTAACTCTGGTTCGTGATGTGTTTCTGGCGTTTTACTCTAGAATGCAGCATGGAACTGGCGTTGAATGCCAGTTTGCGTCATCTAAACTCGAATAAAGTATGGACTATTATATAATGCTGGAAAGCTCTGGATGTCTACTTTCCAACGCCATTGAAAGCGTGCCATTTAGAGTTCTGTAGCCTCAGAAAATCCGTTTCGAGTGCAGGGAGGTCAGAATCCAATAGCATCAGCAGTCCTTTGTCAGCCACCTATCAGATTTTTGCTCAGGTCTCTCAATTTTAGCCAGAAATACCTGAAATCACAAAAAATATACAAACTCATAGTAAAGTCTAGAAATGTGAATTTTGCATAGAAAATAATAAAAACATCCCTAAAACTAGCTAGATTCTACTAAAAACTACCTAAAAACAATGCCAAAAAGCGTATAAATTATTCGCTCATCACTGTTCTCTGGTTTTGTCCAGGTATTTTTTCATGGTGGGGTCCTTAGCTTGATAGTTCCCTTCTATTTGTGAGGTAATTACTTGTGATTCATTGAAGACAATAAGCTTTTCGACTCCCACTTCCCTAGCCAGCCTCAAACCAGCCAGTAGTGCCTCGTATTCAGCTTGGTTATTTGAGGCAGGGAATTCAAACTTTAATGAGAGTTCGATTTGGCTTCCCTGGCCACTTTCTATAATTATGCCTACACCACTCTCGATTTTGTTCGAAGAGCCATCCACCTAGAGATTCCACTCTATGGGATACCCAGGGTGTTAGTGTATTCTGCAATGAAGTCAGCCAGATATTGTGACTTGATAGCTGTCCGAGCTTCGTATTGAATGTCGAATTCTGATAATTCAACTGCCCATTGTAGGATTCTTCCAGCTAAATCTGCTTTCTGTAGGATGCTTTTTATGGGCTGGTTAGTCTGTACTCTGATAGTGTGGACTTGAAAATATGGGCGGAGTCGTCGAGAAGTGAGTATAAGGGTATAGGCGAACTCTTCTATCTTTTGATAGTTTAGCTCAGCCCCTTGTAAAGCCTTACTGATGAAGTAAACGTGCTGTTGCCCACTTTCGTCTTCACTGACTAGTGCTGAAGCTATTGCTCGACTTCCTACAGCAAGGTATAGTATGAGTTCTTCGTCCTCCCGTGGTCGGGTAAGGATGAGTGGTTGCCCCAAAAATTTCTTGAAATCTTGAAAGGCTTGTTCACATTCTGGGGTCCATTCAAACCTCTTTCCTTTCCTTAATGTTGTGTAGAAGGGGAGAGATCTTAAGGCTGACCTAGCTAGAAATCTAGATAAGGCTGCTAGTCTTCCGTTGAGCTGTTGTACCTCTTTGACGCATGTCAGACTTTTCATGTTGAGTATGGCCTGACATTTATCTGGGTTTGCTTCAATTCCTCTTTGGGTGAGCATGAAGTCCAAAAATTTGCCAGCATTGACCGCAAAGGTGCATTGACCCATGTTTTCTTATAATGTCGAACACTTTAGTGAGGTCGGATAACAATGATTCCTCGCTTTGTGTTTTTACCAGCATGTCATCTACATAAACTTCCATTAACTTTCCAATGTTATCGGCAAAGACTTTGTTCATCAATCCTTGGTATGTAGCCCCTGTATTCTTGAGTCTGAATGGCATGACTATGTAGCAGTAGTTCACTTTTGGGGTTAGGAATGAGGTCTTTTCTTGGTCGGGCAGATACATTGGGATTTGGTTGTATCCTGAGTAAGCGTCCATGAAGGAAAGCTACTTGTATCCTGAAGAGGCACCCACTAGGGTGTCTATACTTGGGAGCAAGTAGGGATCTTTTGGGCAGGCTTTATTGAGGTCGGTGTAATCAGTACACATCCACCACTTTCCACTTGACTATTTTACCAAGACGACGTTGGCTAGCCATAATGGGTATTTAACCTCCCTTATGAACCCTGCTTCTAGTAAGGTCTGTACCTACTTTTCCACAGCTTGGGACCTTTTTGGGCGAAGCTTTCTACGCTTCTGTTGTACTGGCCGAGTTCTTGGATACACTGCCATTTTATGGCACATTAGCTTGGGATTTATGCCCAGCATGTCAACGGCCTTCCATGCGAAGAGGTCAAAGTTATCTTTTAAGAATTGTATTAGTAGCTCTTTTAGGTCTTTGTTAATACATCAGTCTGAGCTATAAAGGACCGGGTTGGCCGACCTCTTAGAAGGTTGGCCCATGACCGACCTCTTTGAAGGTTGGCCCATGACCGACCTCTTGGAAGGTTGGCCCATTACCGACCTCTTCACAAAGAGTTCAGCCAAATCGCCAGAGGAGCCCAAAAGCAGGCCCAAACGAAGGAACACAGCCCAATCTAAAGGCAGCCAAAGCCCAGAAAGATAAAGGCGGTTCCCCTTAAAGATAAGATGACTTCACTCAAAGATAAGATAAGATAACTATCTTATCCCAAGAAAGGTCACCCACCGCTATTATAAATACACTAGAGCACCCAGGTATAACTCATACTCTGATTCTACTAAAAACCTGCTTAATACCTTTGCTAACTTAAGTATAGGAGTCCCTTGCAGGTACCCCCACCCTCCGATGACGAAGGATCAGCAGCACCGCCAAGTCTAACAGGTCGGACACGACAGCTTCGGCCACCGGAACAAACAGGTTGGACACGATAGCTCCGGCCACCAGATCCAACAGGTCAGACACGACAGCTCCGGCCACCAGATCCAACAAGTCAGACAGAACAGCTCTGACCAGTATAGCAGATCTCGTCTGAGATTGACCTACAGTTTCAGGAACTCTCGGAACATTGGCGCCATTGCCGGGGAACCTGGAAGTCATCCCATCATCATGGCGGACAACCTTGACAACGACCATGACTCTGATCTAGAGAACAGGACACCGCATAAGAACGCAGATACCACAACAAAGGATACACCTCAACCGAATAAAGACAAAGATTCTCCAAGCACAAAAATCCTAGAGGCACTTCAAGCCCAACAAGATCGCCTCAAACAACTCAAAAAAGAGGTGGAACACCAGCGCGAAGCTGAGAAAAACCTCCAGAGAGAAACTAAATGACGCTGAGAGTTAGAGGACAAACTCCTAAAACTCGAAGCCGACTTGAAGACCAAAACCATCCAAATCGGTCGCCACAACACGTCCCACAGGGTTCAAGACCCTTTCATCAAGGAGATCATGAAAGCTAAAGTCCCAAAGGACATCAAAGCTCCCGACATAACCCCGTACGATGGCACATCAGATCCAAGCCATCATCTCATGAATTTTAGAAGCAGAATGTATCTCACTGACACCTCGGACGCTATTCGATGCAAACCCTTCCCGACTACCCTAACAAAGACAGCAATTAAGTGGTTCGACAGTCTGTCTCCCAGATCCATCACAAGTTTTGATGACATAGCCAAAAAGTTTCTTGCCAGATTCTCCATCTAGAAGGACAAGGCCAAACACGCCCCAAGCTTGCTGGAAATTAAACAAGGAGATCGGGAAAGCCTTCGCAGCTACATGGAAAGATTCAACAAAGCATGCCTTGACATACAAAGTCTTCCAATAGAAGAGGCCATCATGGGACTTATCAATGGCCTAAGAGAAGGACCTTTCAGCCACTCATTATCCAAGAATCACCCAACATCTCTAAAAAAGGTTCAAGAAAGGGCGGAAAAATATATCAATATGGAGGAGAACTCCCGAGTGGGAGACATCTCAAAAACCAGATTCTCCTAACCCACCACGGGACAAGGATAAAGAATCCAGGAAGAAAAAAGACCAACCCACTGAAAAACCTATTTCTTGTGAATGTCTACCGAGAGATATGCAACACTAAAAAGATCCTGCCACCTCACCCAATTAAACATAAAAAAGGGGAAGTCGGACAGAATATTGCGAGTACCACCGAATCTACCGACATCCTATTAACGAGTATTTCAACCCAAAAGAATGTCATAGAGAAATTGGCAAGAGAAGGGCGATTAGATCGTTACTTAGCCAATAAAGCTGATGAACCAAAGAAGGGACCGAAGAGGTCGTTCGAGTTGAACGTCCACCTCATACCGAAGAGGTCGGATGAGTTGAACGACAACCTCACTCCGAAGATGTCGGACGAGTTGAACGTCCACCTCACACCAAAGAGGTCAGACGAGTTGAATGTCCACCTCCTACCGAAGATGTCGGATGAGTTGAACGACCACCTCACACCAAAGAGGTCGGATGAGTTGAACGACAACCTCACACCTCGGAGAGACATGTTCATATGATAAATGGATGATTCGCAGGAGGAGGGATCTCTAAATCGTCTCGCAACAGACACCTCAAAGAGGCATATTAAGGAAGGAAGAGAGGTTTGAATGGACAACAGAGTGCGAACAAGCCTTCCAAGATTTTAAAAAATTCTTGGGGCAACCACCGATCCTTACCCGACCATGGGAAAAGTGAAGAACTCATACTATACCTCGCAGTGGAAAGTCAGGCAATAGCCTCAGCACTAGTCAGAGAAGACAAAAGCGGGCAACAACCCGTCTACTTCATCAGCAAGGCTTTACAAGAGGCCGAACTTAAAAAAAAAAGATAGAAAAGTTCGCCTATACTCTCATACTCACTTCTCGACGACTCTGCCCATACTTTCAAGCGCACACTATCAAAGTTCGGACCAACCAAGCCCATAAAAGGCATCCTACAGACTTAGCTGGAAGAATCCTGTGGTGGGCAGTCGACTTATCTGAATTTGATCTTCGATATGAAGC
This sequence comes from Arachis duranensis, assembly GCF_000817695.3. Lineage (NCBI taxonomy): Eukaryota > Viridiplantae > Streptophyta > Magnoliopsida > Fabales > Fabaceae > Arachis > Arachis duranensis. Next base: position 889,031 of record NW_026264987.1, on the reverse strand, counting down.
TCGAACAGCCATCAAATCACATTATCTCGCCGACTTCATTGCAGAGCACACTGACACCCCAAGAACTCTCACAAAATGGAATCTCTACGTGGACGACTCTTCAAATAAAACCGGGAGTGGCGCAGGTGTAATTATAGAAAGCGATCAGGGAACCCAAATTGAGCTAAATAACCAAGTTGAATACGAGGCACTAATGGCTGGTCTAAGGCTGACTAAGAAGGTAGAAGTTCAAAAGCTTACTGTGTTCAGTAATTCACAAGTAGTCACTCCACAAATAGAAGGAAGCTACCAAGCTAAGGATCCCACCCTGAAAAAATACCTGGACAAAACTAGCGAACAGCTTGGACATTTTGTGGGATATGAGGTCCGACACATACCTCGGGAGCAGAATGCCCGAAATAATGCACTTTCAAAATCAGACAGCACCAACAGCTCGGACAGTTCGGGGGATATGAGGTCCGACACATACCTCGGGAGCAAAATGCCCGAGTTGATGCACTTTCAAAACTAGTCAACACCAACAGCTTGGACAATTCGGGGGATATGAGGTCCGATATATACCTCAAGAACAAAATGCCCGAGCTGATGCACTTTCAAAATCTCACTAGCACCAAACCAGGAGGCAATAACAGAAGCCTCATCCACGCTACATTACAAGACCACAACAAGTCGGTCTCGAAGGCAATAAAAGGGATGGTAATATTCAACTGACTGAAAAAATAGTCATAAGCACAGAAAAAGGGTCGTTTCCCCAGAGTCAAGGAAGGAAAACAAACCCTCTCCTCAAGGTCCAGCGACACCAACTCATAATTATTCTCCTCATCTCTATCGCTACAAATTCTACGGAACCTTCTAAGTCGCACATAGTACTCAAGGTCAGCCACAGTAACAGGCATTAAAACTATAGAATCCAGCCAGTCAGACATGCCATCCGGGATCTTAGTAGACATCTCAGCAATGTTTTTACAAGAAAGCATAGGTCAACTATAGGGTTACTACTAAACAACTCGGGCAAATAAGGAAACAACTCGGACAATAACAGCAAAACATCAAGTGTCAGATACAACAGTAAAAGGGAAATCCCAGGACTCACACAAAAGTCCAGGGGCACCCTTTGGAGGCAACAACAGGGCAAGAACACAGAGAAGAGAAGTCGACAATCTATACCCAAACAGTCTGAACACCTCTCAAACAAAAGGTCAAAACAAAAGAGAGAGAAAAGAATGACTAACCTGTAGAAAAGAAGATGAGAAATGGCTCATATCAAGAACAACAAAGATACCAACTCCCAAACTCAAAGGGAAGAGCTTCACCTACTTCTAGAAGTCCGAGAAAAAGCTCGAATTAGAGAGGAAGCACCAAAGCATCAAATAGACCTAAGGTCGGTGGTGGATGAAATTGTGATCAACAATATTGGCTCTTTGGTATGTGCACAAAAACATTAACTCAGCACTTTCTTTCCACAATCTCGTTCAACTAATCAGCAAGTGTACTGGGTCGTCCAAGTAATACCTTATGTGAGTAAGGGTCGATCCCACAGAGATTGTTGGTATGAAGCAAGCTATGGTCATCTTGTAAATCCCAGTCAGGAGGATAAAATTATGGAATTTAGAAAATCAAATATGATTAATAAAAATAAACAGAAAATAAAATAGGATAGAAATACTTATGTAAATTAATAGTGGGAATTTCAGATAAGTGTATGGAGATGTTGTGCTCCTCTTGAATCTCTACTTTCCTATTACATTCATTCAATCCTTCTTACTCCTTTCCATGGCAAGCTGTATGTAGGGCATCACCGTTGTCAGTGGCTACATCCATCCTCTCAGTGAAAACGTTCCTATGCTCTGTCACAGCACGGCAAATCAGCTGTTGGTTCTCGATCATGTTGGAATAGGATCCATTGATCCTTTTGCGCTTGTCATCACGCCCAACAATCGCGAGTTTGAAGCTCGTCACAGTCATTCAATCCCAGAATCCTACTCGGAATACCACAGACAAGGTTTAGACTTTTCGGATCCTCATGAATGCCGCCATCTATCTAGCTTATACCACGAAGATTCTATTGGGGAATCTAAGAGATATGCGCCCGGCCTAGAGTAGAACGGAAGTGGTTGTCAGTCACGCGCGTTCATAGGTGAGAATGATGATGAGTGTCACGGATCATCACATTCATCAAAGTGAAGTGCAACGTATATCTTGGAATAAGAATGAAGATGATTTGGATGGAAAACAATAGTAATTGCATTAAAACTTGAGGTACAGCAGAGCTCCACACCCTTAATCTATGGTGTGCAGAAACTCCACTGTTGAAAATACATAAGTGAAAGGTTCAGGCATGGCCGAAAGGCCAGCCCCCAAAACGTGATCACAGGATTCAAAATACAATCCAGGATGAGATTATGATAGTAAAAAAATTCTATTTATAATAAACTAGCTCCTAGGGTTTACATGAGTAAGTAATTGATGCATAAACCCACTTCCGGGGCCCACTTGGTGTATGTTTGGGCTGAGCTTGATCTATCCACGAGCTGAGGCTTTTATTGGAGTTGAACTCCAAGTTATGACGTGTTTTGGGCGTTCAACTCCGGATCATGACGTGTTTCTGGCGTTTAACTCCAGACAGCAGCATGTACTTGGCGTTCAACAAACACACAAACTCATAGTAAAGTCCAGAAATGTGAATTTAACGTAAAAACTAATGAAAACATCCCTAAAAGTAGCTCAAACTTACTAAAAACTATCTAAAAACAATGCCAAAAAGCGTATAATTTATCCGCTCATCACAACACCAAACTTAAATTGTTGCTTGTCCCCAAGCAATTGAAAATCAATTAGGATAAAAAGAAGAGATTATACTGTAAATTCCAAAATATCAATAAATATTAATTCTAATTAGATGAGCGGGACTTGTAGCTTTTTGCTTCTGAACCGTTTTAGCATCTCCTTTTTCCTTTGAAGTTCAGAATGATTGGCTTCTCTAGGAACTTAGAATTTCGGATAGTGTTATTGACTTTCCTAGTTAAGTATGTTGATTCTTGAACACAGCTACTTATGAGTCTTGGCCGTGGCCCTAAGCACTTTGTTTTCCAGTATTACCACCGGATACATAAATGCCACAGACACATGACTGGGTGAACCTTTTCAGATTGTGACTAAACTTTGCTAGAGTCCCCAGTTAGAGGTGTCCAGAGCTCTTAAGCACACTCTTTTTGTTTTGGATCACGACTTTAACCACTTGGTCTCAAGCTTTTCACTTGGACCTTCATGACACAAGCACATGGTTAGGGACAACTTGATTTAGCCGCTTAGGCCTGGATTTAATTTCCTTGGGCCCTCCTATCCATTGATGCTCAAAGCCTTGGATCCTTTTTACCCTTGCCTTTTGGTTTTAAGGGCTACTGGCTTTTTCTGCTTGCTTTTTCTTTTTCTTTCTATATTTTTATTTTTATTTTTTTATTTTTTTTCGCAAGCTTCTTCTTGTTCACTGCTTTTTCTTGCTTCAAGAATCAATTTCATGATTTTTCAGCTCCTCAATAACATTTCTCTTTGTTCATCATTCTTTCAAGAGCCAACAATTTTAACATTCATAAACAACAAGATCAAAAGACATATGCACTGTTCAAGCATTCATTCAGAAAACAAAAGTATTGCCACCACATCAATATAATTAAACTAAATTCAAGGATAAATTCAAAATTCATGTACTTCTTGTTCTTTTGAATTAAAATATTTTTCTTTTAAGAGAGGTGAAGGATTAATGGAATTTATTCATAGCTTTAAGACATAGTTACTACATACTAATGATCATGAAGTAGAGACACAAAACATAAATAGACATAACATAAAAAACCGAAAAACAAAGAAATAAGAACAAGGAATGAGTCCACCTTAGTGGCGTCTTCTTCTTGAAGGACCAATGATGTTCTTTAAGCTCTTCTATGTCTCTTCCTTGCTTCAACAAGAGTGCCTTTTTCTTTATTCCTGCTCATATGAAAGAGAAGAGAAAAAGAAAAGGAAGAGGAATCTTCTATGTTACAGTATAGAGATTCCTTTTTGTTAGTAGAAAAAGAAAGGGGATAAGGAAAGGAGAATGGTTCGGATTTTTAGATGAAGAGAAGTGAAGAGAAGTGTTAGTAAATAATTAATTAAATAAAATAAGAAAAGAGAGGGAGAATTTTCGAAAATAATTTTGAAAAAGGGGTTAGTAATTTTTGAAAATTAAAGATAAGATAAGATTAAAATTAAAATTTAAAACAAAAAGAATCTTTGAAAAAGAGGTGAGATATTTTCGAAAATTAGAGAGGAAAAAGTAGTTAGGTGGTTTTGAAAAAGATAAGAAACAAACAACAAGTTAGTTAGTTGATTGAAAAAGATTTGAAATCAAATTTGAAAAGATAAGAAGATAAGAAGTTTAGATAAGATATTTTGAAATAAAAAAAAATAAGATAAAAAGATAAAATTTTTTTTATTTTTATTTTTTTTTATTTTTTTATTTTTGAAAAAGAAAAGATAAGAGATAAAAAAGATTTAATTTAAAAATTTGAAATTATTTACTTCACTAACAAGAAACTACAAGATAAGATTCTAGAACTTAAAGATTGAACCTTTCTTAACAAGAAAATAACAAACTTCAAATTTTTGAACCAATCACATTAATTGTTAGCTATAAAACATTAATTATTGATTATATTTTCGAAAATATGATGTAAAAGATAAGAAAAAGATTTTGAAAAATATTTTAAAAAAAAAATTTCGCAAATTATAAAAAAATGAAAAAGATGTGATTTTTGAAAAAGATTTTGAAAAGATAAGATTTTTAAAATTGAAAATTTGACTTAACTCATAAGAAACAACTAATTTTAAAAATTTTTGACTTGGTCAACTCAAATTTTCGAAAATTTGGAGAAAAATAAGGAAAATATATATTTTTTTATTTTTTAATTTTTAATGATGAGAGAGAAAAACACAAAAATGACCCAAAATATGAAAATTTTGGATCAAAATACAAGATGCATGCAAGAACACTATGAATGTCAAGATGAACACCAAGAACACTTTGAAGATCATGATGAACATCAAGAACACAATTTTGAAAAAATTTTTTATGCAAAGAAAATATGCAAGACACCAAACTTAGAAATCTTTAATGCATGGACTCTAACAAACGAAAAATGCATATGAAAAACAACAAACAACATAAAACAAGAAAACATCAAGATCAAACAAGAGGACTTATCAAGAACAACATGAAGATCATGAAGAACACTATGAATGCATGGGATTTTTGAAAAAAATGAAAGAAAATTTTTTAAAGCATGCAATTGACACCAAACTTAAAAATTGACTCAAGACTCAAACAAGAAACACAAAATAATTTTTTATTTTTATGATTTTATGATTTTTTTTGAATTTTTTATTAATTTTTTCGAAAATAAAGTTTAGAAAAACGAAAAATAAAAGAAAAATTTTGAAAAAGATTTTTGAAAAGAAAATTACCTAATCTGAGCAACAAGATGAACCGTCAGTTGTCCATACTCGAACAATCCCCGGCAACGGCGCCAAAAACTTGGTGGACGAAATTGTGATCAACAATATTGGCTCTTTGGTATGTGCACAAAAACATTAACTCAGCACTTTCTTTCCACAATCTCGTTCAACTAACCAGCAAGTGTACTGGGTCGTCCAAGTAATACCTTACGTGAGTAAGGGTCGATCCCACAGAGATTGTTGGTATGAAGCAAGCTATGGTCACCTTGTAAATCTCAGT
>NW_026264987.1:869867-883161 GCF_000817695.3 Arachis duranensis | reverse complement strand
GCTGTGCTCCTCTTGAATCTCTACTTTCCTATTACATTCACTCAATCCTTCTTACTCCTTTCCATGGCAAGCTGTATGTAGGGCATCACGTTGTCAGTGGCTACATCTCATCCTCTCAGTGAAAACGTTCCTATGCTCTGTCACAGCACGGCAAATCAGCTGTTGGTTCTCGATCATGTTGGAATAGGATCCATTGATCCTTTTGCGATTGTCATCACGCCCAGCAATCGCGAGTTTGAAGCTCGTCACAGTCATTCAATCCCAGAATCCTACTCGGAATACCACAGACAAGGTTTAGACTTTTCGGATCCTCATGAATGCCGCCATCTATCTAGCTTATACCACGTAGATTCTGTTGGGGAATCTAAGAGATATGCGCCCGGCCTAGAGTAGAACGGAAGTGGTTGTCAATCACGCGCGTTCATAGGTGAGAATGATGATGAGTGTCACGGATCATCACATTCATCAAAGTGAAGTGCAACGTATATCTTGGAATAAGAATGAAGATGTTTTGGATGGAAAACAATAGTAATTGCATTAAAACTTGAGGTACAGCAGAGCTCCACACCCTTAATCTATGGTGTGCAGAAACTCCACTGTTGAAAATACATAAGTGAAAGGTTCAGGCATGGCCGAAAGGCCAGCCCCCAAAACGTGATCACAGGATTCAAAATACAATCCAGGATGAGATTATGATAGTAAAAAGTTCTATTTATAATAAACTAGCTCCTAGGGTTTACATGAGTAAGTAATTGATGCATAAACCCACTTCTGGGGCCCACTTGGTGTATGTTTGGGCTGAGCTTGATCTATCCACGAGGTGAGGCTTTTATTGGAGTTAAACTCCAAGTTATGACGTGATTTGGGCGTTCAACTCCGGATCATGACGTGTTTCTGGCGTTTAACTCCAGACAGCAGCATGTACTTGGCGTTCAACACCAAGTTACGTCGTCAATTTCCGAATAAAGTATGGACTATTATATATTGCTGAAAATCTCTGGATGTCTACTTTCCAACGTTTTTAATAGCGCGCCATTTGGAGTTCCGTAGCTCCAGAAAATCCATTTCGAGTGCAGGGAGGTCAGATTCCAACAGCATCAGCAGTCCTTTGTCAACCTCCTTCTCAGAGTTTTGCTCAAGTCCCTCAATTTCAGCCAGAAATTACCTGAAATCACAGAAAAACACACAAACTCATAGTAAAGTCTAGAAATGTGAATTTAACATAAAAACTAATGAAAACATCCCTAAAAGTAGCTTGAACTTACTAAAAACTACCTAAAAACAATGCCAAAAAGCGTATAAATTATCCGCTCATCAGTCGGTCAGTAGAAGGGAAGCTAGCAGCCAACTGGAAAGGACCATACCAAGTTGTTCAGAAGTACTGGGGAAAGGTCACCACAAAGTGTCTGACCTCGAGGGGCGAAAGCTACCAAGGTCATGGCATGCCTGCAATCTAAGAAGGGCACCAAGCCGAGATCTAAAAGATTTCCCGACCTAGAAGGGTAAGCACTAATATGTACACACTCTTATTCATATCTTCATTTTATTGTTTAGAAGGTTTGCAGATTCCCTAAAAAATTTCTTACCAAGGCGCATTAATCTGAGCGCAAAAATTCATCGTCTAATTACAAAGCTACAGGTTGGCAAGGTGAAAACCAAATTCATTGCCCGATCGCGACAAGGTCAGCAAGGTGAAAACTAAATTCACTGCCCGATCAAGACAAAGCTACAGGTCGGCAAGGTGAAAACCAAATTCACCGCCCAAATAGACCTAAGGTCGGTCAGTAGAAGGGAAGCTAGCAGCCAACTGGAAAGGACCATTCCAAGTTGTTCAGAAGTACTGGGGAAAGGTCACCACAAAGTATCCGACCTCGAGGTGCAAAAGCTACCAAGGTCATGGCATGCCTACAATCTAAGAAAGGCGCCAAGCCGAGATCTAAAAGATTGACTGACCTAGAAGGGTAAGCACTAATATGTACACACTCTTATTCATATCTTCATTTTATTGTTTAGAAGGTTTGCAGATTCCCTAAAAAATTTCTTACCAAGGCGCATTAATCTGAGCACGAAAATTCATCGTCAGATTACAAAGCTACAGGTCGGCAAGGTGAAAACCAAATTCACCGCCCAATCGCGACAAGGTCAGCAAGGTGAAAACTAAATTCACTGCCCGATCAAGACAAAGATACAGGTTGGCAAGATGAAAACCAAATTCATCGTCTGATTACGACAAAGTCGGCAAGATGAAAACCAAATTCATCATCCGACTACAACAAAGTTATAAAAAGTAATCCATAGAAATAGGCCTGACGAGGTCTGAGAAAAAATGAATTGCTAAAAATAACTTAGCTGGACCGACATGAAGAAGTCAAACCAATCGATCAAAGCGATAAAAGTTATAAAAAGTAATCCCTAGAAAGAGGCCTGGCCAGCCCTAAAAAGTGGACTACTAGAAATAACTTAGAAGGGACCGACATGAAGAAGTCGGCCCAAACCGATTAAAAGCAACAAAGTTACAAAAAGTAATCCACAAAAAGAGACCTGGCGAGGTCCAACTAAAAGTGTATTACTAGAAGTAACTTAGAAGAGACCGACATAAAGAAGTCGGCCCGAGCCGATTAAAGCTACAAAGGTATAAAAAGTAATCTATAAAAAGAGACCCAGCGAGGTCCAACTAAAAATGGATTACTAAAAATAACTAAAGAAGGATCGACAAGAGAAGTCGGACCAATGAAAGGCGTGCGCTAGAAGGGACACAGTTCTGCCCAAAAAGCCACGACCCCATGACAAGGCTATCAAAATTGTTCAGACTAACTAAAAAGTATTCTACGAGAACACTAAAAAGTTGTCAGACAAGTTAGCTCCAAGGACCACCTCGACCAAGCAGAAAGTGGACAAAACCAAAAGTGATAAAAAAGAGGTCGGACAACAAAGTACCAATACTCTACAAAGATCCACAAAAAGGACAAAGATATCTCGCAACGGCCAGAGGAAGGCCAGGAATGCTTTGCTGAAAGATACGAAGTCTTGAAAAAAAGACACTACCTAAAAGGCAAAAGCACAAATCAAAATAGCGCTAAAAAGTCATCCAAACAAACTATAAAAAGGTTCCCCGTCGGAACACTACCTAAAAAGTTGATTATGACTATAAAGCCCGAGCACTGAAAATAAACAAGTCACAAGAATGTTGTAAAGACCTCTCAACAAACTAAAAAGGGCAATACCAGACTCGCACAAGGAGAAACTACTCAAGATCGACCAAAGTCAGGATGCTTGAGCACGTATTCCTCAAAGAGATCGAAGCTCAGAAAGCACGATCTCACGGAAAGGTCCAAACTCAAGCAGGGGCACTGTTTATACATCGGTCCGAGCTATAAAGGACCGGGTTGGCCGACCTCTTAGAAGGTTGGCCCATGACCGACCTCTTTGAAGGTTGGCCCATGACCGACCTCTTGGAAGGTTGGCCCATTACCGACCTCTTCACAAAGAGTTCAGCCTAATCACCAGAGGAGCCCAAAAGCAGGCCCAAACGAAGGAACACAGCCAAATCTAAAGGTAGCCAAAGCCCAGAAAGATAAAGGTAGTTCCCCTTAAAGATAAGATGACTTCACTCAAAGATAAGATAAGATAACTATCTTATCCCAAGAAAGGTCACCCACCGCTATTATAAATACACTAGAGCACCTAGGTATAACCCATACTCTGATTCTACTAAAAACCTGCTTACTACCCTTGCTAACTTAAGCATCGAAATCCCTTGCAGGTACCCCCACCCTCCAGTGATGAAGGATCAGCAGCACCGCCAAGTCTAACAGGTCGGACATGATAGCTCCGGCCACCAAAACAAATAGGTCGGACACGACAGCTCCGACCACCAAATCCAACAGGTCGGAACGACAGCTCCGGCCACTAAATCCAACAAGTCGGACAGAACAGCTCCGACCAGTACAACAGATCTCGTCTGAGATCGACCTACAATTTTAGGTAACCCTCAGAACAGTCTCCTTGTAAGGTTGCCCTTATATTTGTTATTTTATCCCGGGCATCCCCGATCTGGACTTCTTCGGTCTCACCTTCAGGTTGTGGGCGAAGTTCTTCACAAGCTCGAACTCCCCTAAGTTCAATGGTGTTGATTTCTGTTCATACCCTAGGTCGAGTTGTCCGACCCGGGATGTTCAAATAGCAAAGCGACCGACCTCTTTAGGTCAAGCAGACCGACTTCTTTACAAGGAAGTCGGCCAAAGCGACAGGAAAAGCCCAAAGAAGGGCCCAACTCAAGGAACACGACCCAAATCCTAAGGCAGCCCAAACCTATAGAGAGAAGGGCGATTCCCTCGAAGATAAGATGACCTCACTTGAAGATAAGATAAAGATAAGATAAGATAACTAACTTATCTTATCCACAGAAGGTCACATCTCACCATTATAAATACACTAGAGCACCCAGGTATAACTCATGCTCTGATTCTACTCTATACCTATTTAATACCCTTGCTAACTTAAGCATTGGAGTCTCTTGCAGGTACCCCCACCCTGCGGTGACAAGGGATCAGCAGCATTCTCAATTCCACAAGTCGGACACACCAGCTCCGGCCGCTATACATCTGCCGGACACGTCGGCTCCGACCAGCACAGAAGATCTCGTCTGAGATCGACCTACAATTTCAGGTAACCCTCGGAACATTGGCGCCGTTGCCGGGGAACTTGGAAGTCATCCCATCACCATGGCGGACGACCATGACAACGACCACGATTCAGGTTTGGAAGATAGAACGCCGCACAAGAACGCGGATGTTACACTCAAAGATACTCCAGAGCCCAACGGGAACAAAAATTCATCAAATCCAGGAGTGATAGAGGTGCTTCAGGATCGATTAAAGCAACTTGAGAAAGAAGCCCAACATCAATGCGAAAAAGAAGAGGATCTGCATCGGGAGAAAAGGCGATACCGAGAATTAGAAGATAAACTTCTAAAACTCGAAGCTGATATCAAAACTAAAGCTACTCAATCCACTCCAGAGGATACCTCTCGCAAGGATCAAGATCCATTCACCAGGGAAATTATGAAGACCAAAATCCCAAAGGAATTCAAACTTCCGGATATGACTCTGTACGACGGCACTTCAGACCCCAACCATCACCTCAGCAATTTCAGAAGTAGAATGTACCTCACTGACACATCGAATGCAGTTTGCTGCAAGGCCTTTCCAACAACTCTTACCAAGACAGCCATTAGATGGTTCGACAGCCTACCTCCAAAGTCCATCTCAAGCTTCGACGACCTGGCCAAAATGTTCTGGCCAGATTTTCCATACAAAAAGATAAGGCTAAACACGCACCCAGCCTACTAGAAATCAAGCAAGGAGATCGGGAGAGTCTTTGTAACTACATGGAAAGATTCAACAAAACATGCATGGACATACAAAGTCTACCAACAGAAGCTGCCATTATGGGCCTCATAAATGGCCTACGAGAAAGACCGTTTAGTCAATCTATATCAAAGAAGTACCCTGCATCCCTGGACGAAGTACAAGAACGGGCGCAGAAATACATCAACATGGAGGAAAATTCTCGACTTGGGGAAGCCTCGAGGTTCGGTTCTGCCTACCGAGATAAAGATAAAGAATCCAAGAAAAAGGAAGATCGCTCCGGGGAGAAAATCAAAAAATATCATAACTACACCCCTCTCAGGGTATCTTTGGTAGATGTTTATAAAGAAGTATGCCATACGGAAAAAATACCCCCAGCTCGGCCACTCAAAGGCAAAAGAGGAGGAGGGAATCGGAACGAATACTGTGAGTATCATCGAGTTCGAGGACATTCTACCAACGAATGCTCCGATTTGAAAAACGTCATAGAAAAATTAGTAAGAGAAGGAAAACTAGATTAGTTTTTGGCCAACAGGGACGAAGAGCCAAGAAAAAGAAGAAGGGATGAAGATATCGGACGGTCTGAACGATCACCTTGCACACCAGAGAGACACGTCCACGTGATACACGGCGGATTTGCGGGAGGAGGAATCTCCAAATCATCTCGCAAGTGACACCTCAAAGAAGTATACCATGTCGAAGGAAAGAAGGAGGCGGCAGACATCCCAGTGATCACGTTTACCAAAGAAGATGCATCTGGAATCATCTCGGGACACGACGACCCCATGGTCATCACTATCATACTGGCAAATGCCAACCTCCACCGTACATTAATTGACCAAGGAAGCTCTGCCGGTATCTTATTCAATACTGCCTTCGACAAGCTCGGCCTAGAAGAAAAAAAGCTAAGAGCATATCCGAACAGCCTATCGGACTTGGGGATACCCCAGTACAACCACTGGGATACATATCACTATATACAACCTTTGGAAAGGGGAACCAGTCCAGAACACTTAAGATAGACTACATCGTGGTTGACGCAAGCTCAGCCTACAATGCCTTAATAGGTCGGATGACGTTAAATCAACTCGGCGCAATAGTTTCAACTCCACATCTATGTATGAAATTCCCAACTGCAGAAAGGATAGCTACAATAAAAGTAGATCAAAAGATGGTGCGTCACTGTTATAGTGAAAGTCTAAACCTCAGAGGCAAAGGAGGAGAGTTCCACACAATCGAACTTGGCAGAGTTCAGAGACGAGAAGAACTCTGTCCACAGCCCGAATGTGAAGTAGAGAAAGTTCAGATCGCAGACACCTCAGATAAGACAACTAATATTGGCATGATCCTGAAAGGAGACGCAAAAGAATCACTCATACAGTTCCTACGAGATAATGTTGATCTCTTCGCATGGAAAGCTGCCGACATGCTAGGCATAGATCCTGAGCTGATGAGCCACAAGTTGGCAGTTTATCCGAGATCCCGACCGGTACAACAAAGACGAAGAAAACTCGGGCCAGAACGGTCTCAGGCTGTAGCAGAACAGGTGCAAGCACTATTAGAGGCAGGGTTCATAAGAGAAGTTAAGTACCCACTATGGCTAGCAAACGTCGTCTTGGTGAGAAAGTCAAATGGGAAGTGGCGAATGTACACCGACTACACCGACCTCAACAAAGCCTGCCCAAAAGACCCTTATCCACTACCAAGCATCGACGCTATAATAGATGCCTCATCGGGATATAAGTATCTCTCATTTATGGACGCATACTCGGGTTACAACCAGATCCCAATGTATCCACTGGATCAAGAAAAAACCTCGTTTCTAACACCCAAAGCAAACTATTGTTACATCGTAATGCCTTTCGGCCTTAAGAACGCGGGAGCTACTTATCAAAGGCTAATGAATAAGGTCTTCTCAGACCACATCGGAAAAATCATGGAAGTCTACGTGGATGACATGTTGATAAAGATACAAAGTGAAGAGACACTACTGTCCGACTTCGTTCAAGTATTCAACACCATACGGAAGCATGGCATGTGACTTAACCCGGCTAAATGCACCTTCGCAGAGGAAGCCGGTAAGTTCTTGGGCTTTATGCTCACACAAAGAGGAATCGAGGCAAATCCAGATAAATGCCAGGCCATACTCAACATGAAAAGCCCAACCTGCGTCAAAGAGGTACAACAACTCAATGAGAGATTGATAGCCTTATCTAGATTCCTAGTAGGGAGAGCGATAAGATCCCTCCCTTTCTACGCTACTTTAAGGAAGGGAAAGAACTTTGAGTGGACAACGGAATGTGAACAAGCCTTCCAAGACTTCAAAGAATTCTTGGGACGGCCACCTATCCTATCTCGACCACGAGAAGGGGAACCACTCATATTGTACCTCGCAGTAGGAAGTCGAGCAATAGCTTCAGCACTAATTAGAGAAGACGAGGGTGGGCAACAACCCGTCTACTTCATTAGTAAAGCACTGCAGGGGTCAGACCTGAACTACCAGAAAATAGAGAAGTTTGTCTACACTCTCATACTCATATCCCAACGACTTTGCCCGTACTTCCAAGCACATACCATTAAGGTTCGGACCAACCAGCCCATAAAGGGGATATTGTAGAAAACAGATCTAGCAGGAAGAATCCTACAATGGGCAATTGAGTTGTCCGAGTTTGACCTCCAATACGAAGCGCGAACAGCCATTAAATCACAATACCTAGCCGACTTCATTGCGGAATTCACAGACGCCCCGGAGATCCCCATAGAGTGGAATATATACATGGATGGTTCCTCGAATAAAGCCGGAAGTGGTGCAGGTGTGATAATCAAAAGCAACCAAGGAACCCAACTCGAGCTTTCCCTCAAATTTGGATTCCCGGCCTCAAACAACCAGGCAGAATACGAAGCGTTATTAGCTGGCTTGAAGCAGGCTAGAGAAGTTGGAGCTCGGAAACTCAACATCTACAGCGACTCACAAGTCGTTACTTCACAAATAACAGGGAGCTACCAAGCCAAAGATCCTACTATGAAAAATATTTGGATAAAACTAAGGAACAGCTCGGATAACTCGGGGAATATAGGATCTGCCACATACCCCGCGAGCAGAATGCCCGAGCTGAAGCACTCTCAAAACTAGCCAGCACCAAACCAGAGGGCAACAACAGAAGCCTCATCCAGGAAGTACTACAGAACCCATCAATATCGGAAGAAGAAAAAGTTCTAGCCATAACAGGTCAGGATCAAGGGTGGATGACCCCCATAATTAATAACCTCAAAACAGAAACTCTCCCTACAGATGAAAAAGAGGAAAAGAGGTTAAAAAGAGAAGCACAGTACTACACTATCATAAACAACACCCCATACAAAAGAGGGATCTCAGCACCATTGTTAAAATGCGTGCCGACCTCCAATACAAAGGAAGTCTTGGAAGAAGTACACAGCGGCATTTGTGGCAATCATCTCGGAGCGCAAGCTCTTACCAAAAAGGTACTCTGGGCGGGATTCTATTGGCCAACTCTACGAAAGGAAGCTACCGAATTTGTAAAGACATGTCCACCATGCCAGAAGCATGCCAACTTTCACATCGCCCCGTCGGAAAAGCTCATCAGCGTGACCTCACCCTGGCCATTTGCAAAATGGGGACTCGACCTTCTCGGACCCTTTCCACAGGGATCGGGACAAGTAAAATTCCTCATAGTAGGGGTAGACTATTTCACGAAATGGATCGAGGCAGAACCCCTAGCCAATGCCACTGCTCAAAGATGTCGGAAATTCCTATATAGGAACATCGTTACAAGGTTCGGGGTCCCATACTCCATCACCACAGACAATTAATGGCACCCAATTCGCAGATGTAGGCTTTAGAAAACTAGTGGCCGACTTGAATATAAAACACCAGTTCACCTCCGTTGAGCATCCCCAAGCCAATGGACAAGCCGAAGCGGCTAACAAAGTCATATTGGCCGGACTGAACCGGAGACTGCAAGAAGCAAAGGGGGCTTGGGCCAAGGAACTTCCACAAGTCTTATGGCGTATCGAACAACCCCCCATTCTACTACAAATGAATCACCATTTTGGTTAGCATATGGAGTGGAGGCAATGATTCCAATAGAAGTCGAGGAAGGGTCTCCCCGAGTAGTCCACTACAATGAACAAACCAACTCTCAACTTCAAAGAGAAGAGCTCGACCTACTTCCGGAAATCCAAGAAAGAGCTCGGATCAGAGAAGAAGCACTAAAGCGGCGAATGGCTTCCAGGTATAATCAAAAGGTAGTGCCAAGAGGTTTTTCTGAGAATGATCTCATCTTAATCCGAAATGATATTGGAACAACTCGACCCGGAGAAGGAAAGATGGCAGCCAACTGGAAAGGACCCTACCGAGTCACATAAGTACTTGGGAAGGGCTACTACAGACTGTCCGAACTCGAGGGATGAGAACTCCCCAGATCATGGAACACCTGTAACCTAAGAAGGTACTATAGTTAGGAAAGATAAAAGGTCTCATCACAAGATGCACTCTTTTTCCTGAAAAGGTTTTTTAATGAGGTGTCAAGATTGAGATTTAATCCGACTTAAGGGTATGATCAAACTCCCGCCTATATATATTTGCACTTTCTTTAAATAAAGTACATTTCAGATATTCTACAAATTCCCAAGATGCATTAATCTGAAGCAATCATCGTCCGATTATAAAGCAACGGATCGAACAGAAAGTGAAGAACAGATTCACTATACGATCTCGATAGGAATGATCGACCGACGAAGGTGAAAATGTGATTCACCTAAAGGTCGATTAAACCAGGATAGAAAACCACCATCTACAAATCGGCGAAAGATGAACACAGAATAATGCAAGAAGTTATCGAAAGTGATCCCAAAAAGAACCTGACAAGGTCTTATGGATTGCTATATAATAACTTAAAAAGACTGGCCGACATTAAAAAGTTGGACCAAGTCGACCCAAGTTATCAGCAAATCCCTGGAAAGAGGTCTGGCCAACCCTATTAAAGAGGAATTGCTATAACTTAGAAGAGATCGACCTAACGAAGTCGGTCTCCTACAAGACAAGTTGTAAAAGTAATCCCTGAAAGAGACCTAACAAAGGTCCAAGAAAGAGGATTACAAAAACAACTTAGAAGAGATCGACCTAATAAAGTTGGTCTCCTACAAGACAAGTTGTAAAAGTAATCCCTGAAAGAGACCTAACAAAGGTCCAAGAAAGAGGATTACAAAAACAACTCAGAAGAGATCGACCTAACAAAGTCGGTCTCCTACAAGACAAGTTGTAAAAGTAATCACTGAAAGAGACCTAACAAAGGTCCAAGAAAGAGGATTACAAAAACAACTTAGAAAAGATCGACCTAACGAAGTCGGTCTCCTACAAGACAAGTTGTAAAAGTAATCCCTGAAAGAGACCTAACAAAGGTCCAAGAAAGAGGATTACAAAAACAACTTAGAAGAGATCGACCAAACGAAGTCGGTCTCCTACAAAACAAGTGTTCATACCCTGACCGGGGTCCCTCAAACTCGGCAAATTCATAAAAGGTCCGACCTCATCCTAAGGCTCACGCCTAAAGGTCGGACCTCGGACAGTAAACAAGGAAGGCCCATCAAAAAGGAACGCAGCCCAAAATCTAAAGGCCGAAAAGGCCTAGAAAGGGCGGTTCCACAAAGATAGAGATAAAACTCCCAAAGATAAGATAAGATAAGAATATCTTATCCAGGGAAGATCACGGCCAACTACTATAAATACACTGGAGCACCCAGGTATGGCATTCATTCCAAATCTACACATATCTGCTTGGACCCATGCTAACTTAAGCATCAGAGTGTCATTGCAGGTACAACCACCAACCATTCTACATATCAAGCTCGGGTCACTGAACCCCACACCTCGGGCCTTTCCAGACGACCGAGCTACACGTTTCAGGCAAACCCTCGGAACATTGGCGCCGTTACCGGGGACCTGGAAGTCATCCCACTACCATGGCGGACGACCCTCTCAACAATGACCACGCTACGTCTGAACAAGAGGACGAAGTTGACACCGGAGAACGACCGGACAGCCCTCTATCACCACGTACTCCAGGAGGAAACAAATAGGATCGCCCAAAAACATCACCCCCAAACAAGGATCCGCAAAATTCCGAAAGAGAGAAGAACTCGGAAATTCTAGAAGCAGTCCGGGCACAACAAGACCGACTGAAACAACTCGAAGAGGACATAAAGAAGCAGAAAGAAACTGAACAAGATCTGAGAAGGGAGACTCGAAAGCGCAGGGAATTAGAAGAAAAACTGCGGAAAATAGAGGCCAACCTGAAAGACCGGACAGAACGCGGCACCACCACCGAAGGCAACCATGATCCCTTCACGCAAGAGATCATGAAGGAGAAGGTTCCGCGAAACTTCAAACCACCCGATATGGACCTCTACGACGGCACCACCGATCCAAGTCACCACCTCAGCAATTTCAGAAGTAGAATGTACCTAGTCGACGCCTCCGACGCGACTCGGTGCAAAGCCTTCCCCACCACTCTCACCAAATCGGCCATGAAGTGGTTCGACAACCTGCCACCAAGATCAATCACCAGCTTCGAAGACCTAACCAAAAAATTCCTAACAAGATTCTCTATTCAAAAGGACAAGACAAAACATGCCCCCAGTCTACTCGGGATCAAACAAGAAAACATGCTCCCAGTCTACTCGGGATCAAACAAGGCAACCAAGAAACTCTCCGAGAATTCATGGAGCGATTCAACAAAGCCTGCCTGGACATACAACACTTGCCCACTGAAGCAGCCATCATGGGACTAGCAAACGGCCTAAAGGAGGGACCGTTTAGCCAATCTCTATCCAAATGATACCCGACCTCCCTATACGAGGTGCAGGAGCGGGCAGAAAAATATATCTACATGGAAGAAACCTCCCAGCTAAGAGACTCTTCTAGGAAGGAATCAACCTACCCACTCCGAGATCGGGATCGGGAACAGAAGAAGAAAGAAGAACCCAACTCGGACAAGCCACGGAAGTACCACAACTACACCCCCCTCCGAGTCTCCCTGGTAGACGTCTACAGAGAAGTATGTCACACCGAAAATATCCCACCACCCCGACCGCTAAAAACACAAGAAAGCAGGGAGAGATCGGTCCGAATACTGTGAATATCACAAGCTCTACGGTCATTCTACTAACGGCTGCTACGACCTAAAAAATGTTATAGAAAAGCTAGCCAGAGAAGGAAAACTCGACAGATACATAGCAGAGAAAGGAGAAGAGACCAGGAAGAGAAGGCGGGGAGACAACGAAGATCGGGCCGAACAAACCCCACGAACCCCTGAAAGGCACGTTCACATGATAAATGGAGGATTTGCAGGCGGAGGAACATCCAGATCCTCGCGAAAAAGACACCTCAAAGAAGTCTATCACGTCCGAGAAGACAGTCCCCTGCCCGAATTACCTACTATCTCATTTACCCGAGAAGATGCTCAAGGGATAATTCCCGGACACGACAATCCAATGGTAATCACCATTATCCTAGCAAACGCCAACTTACATCGAACCCTGATTGACCAGGGAAGCTCAGCAGATATCCTGTTCAAGACGGCCTTCGACAAGCTCGGACTTGAAGAAAAAGAACTAAAGGCCTATCCCACCGACCTATTTGGACTAGGGGATACTCCGATCCATCCCTTAGGATACATCTCGCTACACACTACCTTTGGAAGAGGCGAGCAATCTAAAACGTTAAGCATCGACTACATTATAGTCGACGTCACTTCAGCATACAATGCCCTCATTGGACGACCAACCCTAAACAGACTGGCAGCTATAGTCTCGACCCCACACCTCTGTATGAAGTTCCCTACCACAAAAGGAATCGCTACTCTAAAAGGCGACCAAAAACTAGCACGGCGATGCTACAACGAAAG
>NW_026264987.1:867908-868554 GCF_000817695.3 Arachis duranensis | reverse complement strand
ACCACTCTCATGGAACCTGTATGTCGACGGTTCCTCAAACAAAACTGGAAGCGGAGCCGGGGTTATACTCGAAAGCGACCAAGGAACGCGGATAGAACTATCCCTAAAATTCGAGTTCCAGGCTTCGAACAACCAAGCCGAATACGAGGCCCTACTAGCAGGCCTAAAGCTAGCCGGAGAGGTCGGAGCCCAGAAAATCACGATCTTCAGCGACTCCCAGGTCGTCACATCACAAGTAAATGGAAGCTACCAGGCCAAAGACCCAACTATGAAAAAATACCTGGACCAAACACAGGCACAATTACGCCACTTTTCAGAAATACAGATTCAACACATACCTCGGGAACAAAACGCCCGAGCAGACGCCCTCTCGAAGCTTGCCAGCACCAAGCCCGGAGGCAACAACAGAAGTCTCCTCCAGGAAACCTTACAATCTCCCTCCGTGCTAAGAGAGGAAGAAGCGCTAAACATATCTAACCAACAGCAAGGGTGGATGACCCCCATACTCAACTACCTGAAATCGGGAACTCTCCCCGCCGAAAAGAAGGAAGCTAAAAGACTCAGAAAAGACGCCCAGAATTATACACTAATTCACGACATATTATACAGAAGAGGATTCTCAAACCCCCTCCTTAGATGTGTCCCG
>NW_026264987.1:865667-867621 GCF_000817695.3 Arachis duranensis | reverse complement strand
TCATAGTAGGGGTCGACTACTTCACAAAGTGGATCGAAGCTGAACCCTTAGCCACCATCACGGCTCAAAAAAGCCACAAATTCCTATACAAAAACATCGTCACAAGGTTCGGAGTCCCCTACTCCATCACAACAGACAATGGAACACAGTTCACAGACACAAGTTTTCAGAACTTGGTGGCCGAACTAAAAATCAAACAGCAATGCACCTCAGTCGAGCACCCACAAGCCAATGGACAAGCAGAGGCTGCAAATAAAGTCATCTTGGCCGGGTTAAAACGAAGACTCCAAGAGGCCAAAGGGGCATGGGCCGAAGAGCTCCCCCAGGTGCTATGGGCATATCGGACAACTCCACACTCTACAACGGGAGAGTCACCATTCCGACTAGCTTACGGGATGGAGGCAATGATTCCTATCGAAATAAATGAAGGGTCACCTAGAATCATCTTCTACAACGAAAAAGGTAACCCGCAGGCACAAAGGGAAGAACTCGACCTCCTCCCCGAGGTCCGAGAAAGAGCTCTTAGGAACAGGCTATTACAAAGTATCCGACCTAGAAGGCAATGAGCTGCCCAGGGCCTGGCACGCCTGTAATCTAAGACGGTACTACAGCTAGAAAAATTTAACCCGAGGTGTACTCTTTTTCCCTACCAGGGTTTTTTAATGAGACACCCGGTCAAGTAAGGCACCCGACCTAGTCAAGGGTAAACACTCTGTAAATATTCTTTCTTTTTTAATACTAATCAAAATTTTCTATTTTCTTTTCTTCTTCCTCGTGATGAAACAAATCCTGAAAAGTACCCCGCCAAGGCGCATTAATTTATGCTCGGCAAAACGCAAAAAATCATTGCCAAGAGACCACACAAGGTCGGCAAAGATAAAGCGACGAGGTTCAAATTAATGTGAGAAGTTATAAAGCAACTCTGAAAAGGCTCAAAAAGCCAAATAAAAAGAGATTACAAAAATAACTTAAAGGGCCGACCAACGACAAAGGTCGGGCCCAACAAAGGGAAGTACTCGACCGCCCTCCCCCGAGGTCCGAGAAAAAACCCGGATCCGAGAAAGAAACCTCAAAACGGCGAAAGCAAAGATTTCGAAAAACGCTTACTAAAAGGTTGCTATACAAAAACAACTAAAAAGTACAAGCGAAAAAATAAAATCAAAGGGAAGGGTAAAAACAAAGTTTTCAGAAAGGCGCTAGCTAAAAGGTTGTTATCCAAAAACAACTAAAAAGCATAAAGCGGAACTAAAAGTCAAAACGCGAACAAACACCGCATAATAAGCTAAAAAAGTTACTACAAGTAGCTAATAGCAAAAGGGTGTCCAAAGCATTCACAGAAACCATCCAAAAACAAAAGAGCCCACAGGTCGGGCAAAAAAGCCAAAGATAAAAGGATTACAGAGAATCTAGATCCTTTCCGGACTCCACATCGACAGAAGGCTGCGGAGGAAACATAGAAATCGGGACAGCATCGACGGCACCGTCATCTCGGTTTAAAACCTCCACACCGGATCCATCCCCGGCCAAAGGGAAAGTCGGGTTCGCAACCGGAACTTTGGGGTCGGACACCGGAACCTCATCCTCGTTGGGAGCAGGAACAATCTTTCCCTCCACAACAACGTTATCCGTACTGAATAGGCTCAGATCCAGGTCAGGAGCAAGAACCCGGACCTGAGCCTTCAAATTTTCAAACATAGCATCCATACCCTTAGCCACATGACCTTCTAGCTCGTAAAAATCATCCTGAGCGGATTGCAATTTCTCCTTTGTCTCCACAAGCTCAGCATATGTCCGAGTATAGTTCTCCCTCGCCGTCTTCGCCATCTCCTCAGATGCATTCGCTGCCGCCACAGCCGCGGTAGCTTTAGCCTTCTCTTTCTCCAAAGATGCCTCCAGCTCAGTAATCCTAGCAGCCTTCAGTTGACTAATCCTCTCGAACTCAGACTGAGCCTTC
>NW_026264987.1:858591-865513 GCF_000817695.3 Arachis duranensis | reverse complement strand
TCCATAGACACATCATCAGTAGAAATAAAGGTCTGAGGGAGAATATGCTGTTCAACCCAACCAAGAGCATCAAAATCTTTATCATTGAAACCGGCAAGCTCTTGAGAGGTCTTCTGCTTCTTGGGAAGAGGACCCGAGGACGAAGGAGGAGAAGAGGTAGCAGGTCCAGAGGTCGGAGGATCTTGATTTATCGGTCGGAACTGGGGAGTCGGAATAGTCTTCGACCGAGTAGTGACACCCACAGTAGTCTTCTTCGGAGAAGATCGGGCAGAAGCCTCCCCAGCCTCGATATTTCGAGCAGCCACAGACTTCTTCGTCCGACGAAGGTACTTCATGGAATCCGCCTGAGAAGACATCTCTGCAAAAATAAGAGAAAAGGATTACCACAACAGAAATCCCACCAAAACAAGCAAAGCCAAAATACTAAAAAAAGATGAATCTCGGAGAGGTCGGGAACTACCTAACTCGGAACGGAGAAGGCTTGGATCTCCCAACATTTTCTTCGTGTCCAAGTGAGGTGCCCGACCCCATAAACTGCTTACCACACCCACAAAAGCCTGCTCCACCTCATCTAGACTCTCAAGGGTATACTTAGTAGACACTACATTCTCCTGCCAACAAAGAGGAAAAGAAGGCTCCCCACTCTCATCTAGAAAGAAAGGTCGGACGTCTCCAGTAGCCCGGACCTTGAAATAAAAGTTCTTAAAATCATGAAAGGACTCATAATACAGGGTACAAAACTTCCTTCCCTGGTTAGCCCTAAAAGAGACCCAAGATACCTTCCCTCCACCCGACCCCGGCTTCGTCAACACAAACAAATAAGAAAAAAGAGAAATAGAGGGAGCAACGCCCAAAAACTGACACAAAAGTTGAAACAACTTTAAAAACGCCCAAGAATTTGGATGGAGCTGCGTAGGAGCAAGATTACAAGACCATAACACCTCGGACTCCAGCTCGGTAAAGGGAAGTCGGACACTCAGCTTAGAGAAAAAACAATCATAGGCATAAAAGAAGAGCTTCTCGGAACTATCTAGGGGCGGGAAGCACACTCTCTCCTTGGAATCCGGGGCTACTAGTTCATAATCCCTCTCAGACTCTCTATTTTCACATATGCTACAATGCCTACGGAACCTAACTAAGTACTCAGAATCTACCACAGAAGGGACTCTTAGAGGAAGGGGGTCTACCCAATCAAGACCACATGGAATTTTAGTCGACATCGCTTGAAGAACCTTTCGAGACATAAAATTCTTACCTACAAAGAAGAAATACAACAGCAAGCAAAAATCACATAAAGAAGACAGCGAAAACCCATTCAGCAAAGCAAGAAATAAAAACCCCACGAAGAAAATGGGGCAACCCGGAACAAAAACACCAGAGAACAAAAAAGAGCCCCCCCATATACAAACAACAGCAATGGCGGCGCCTCTTTTTGGGGCAACCCAAGCATAAAGAAAAAGAAACAAACAAGAGCCACACAAAGAACCGAAGCATATGATCACAAGAAAAGAGAAAGCATGGGAACAAACCTGGAAGAAGAGACGAAGACGAAAAGCTCCGACGCAAGAAGAACGAAACGACGGCACAGAGGAAACCCCGGAAAGACACACAGAAAGATTCGGGAAAGCAGAAACAAAGAGAAAGAAGAAGCAGTGCTCGCAAAAGCATAAAGAAAAACAAAACGCAGAAAAAAGGAAGGGAGCAAATAAATAAAGCCTTCACAGAGCCCGAACGGAAATCGAGGAAAAACGGTAAAATGCAATAAATGCAGGAACGACCATTTTTGAATTTTGAAAAACTACTATGCCCGAGCACGACCTCCCAAAAAGGACGAACTCGGGCAGGGGCACTGTTCATACCCTGACCGGGGTCCCTCAAACTCAGCAAATTCGTAAAAGGTCCGACCTCATCCTAAGGCTCACGCCTAAAGGTCGGACCTCGGACAGTAAACAAGGAAGGCCCATCAAAAAGGAACGCAGCCCAAAATCTAAAGGCCGAAAAGGCCTAGAAAGGGCGGTTCCACAAAGATAGAGATAAAACTCCCAAAGATAAGATAAGATAAGAATATCTTATCCAGGGAAGATCACGGCCAACTACTATAAATACACTAGAGCACCCAGGTATGACATTCATCCCACATTCTACACATATCTGCTTGAACCCATGCTAACTTAAGCATCGGAGTGTCATTGCAGGTACAACCACCAACCATTCTACATATCAAGCTCGGGTCACTGAACCCCACACCTCGGGCCTTTCCAGACGACCGAGCTACACGTTTCAGGCAAACCCTCGGAACAACAAGATAATCCCTGATAGAGACTTGAACAAAGTCTAAAAAAGAGGATTATCAAATAACTCGACAGAGTCCGGTATGACAAAGTCGGCCCGAAAAAGATAAAGTTACAAAAGGTAAAACCTCAAAAGAGATCTGAATAAGATCTAAGAAAAAGGATCACCTAGTAACGAAACGGGGACCGACATGAAGAAGTCTACAAAAAGTTATAAAAAGTAATCCCAAGGGGTTGCTCGAAAAGATCAATTGAGAAGATCAACCAACAGAGGGAAAATAGCTTGACCCGATAGACCTTGACCTCGCCACAAAAGCAATCAAAAGAGGGTGGATAAAAAACAAAATTCCAGGTAAATGATAAAGAAAGCTGGAAGCAAGCATACCGCAGTTACCATAAAACAAAGACTCAACAGGCCGCTTGAAGCCAACCCCAAGAGCCAGAGAAACCATTTTGTTTTTCAAAATAAAGTTGCTAAAAATAGCAACTGGAGTATCAATAGTCAACAAAACATCATTTGCAAAAAAGAGTTCAAAGCCCACAAACCGGGCTATTTACACAAATACTTAAAAAAGGAAGTCAACCAAGATCTAGAGCCTTCCCGGTAGCATCAGTACGAGGAGAAGGAGGGCAAGTCTGAATAGGCATAGCATCTATAGTTCCATCATCCCAGTTCAGAATCTGGCAATCCGGATCAGATGTAGCGGGAGGAACCGAGGAGGTCGACACTTTAAGAGAAGGCACTGGGGGAGGGTTAGCATCATCATCATCCCGGTCATCTGGGAGAATCTTACCATCCCTCACAACATTGTCCAGGCTGACGAGAGTCAAGTCGGCATCAGGAGCAACAACCTGGAACTGCACCATCAGGTTTTCAGAGGCAGCAGTTACGCTGCCCACAAGGTGACCCTGGAGCTCAGCATAATTAGTCCGAGCAGTTTCCAAATCATCCCAGAGATGCATTAATTCCCTATAAGCTGAGACATAGCTATCCTTGTGCTTCAGTGCCATGTCCTCAGCCAACTTCAAAGAAGCAGCCAAAGCAATAGAGCTGGCCTTCTCACCCTCCAGTTCTTTCTCTACCTTCGCCAACTTCACCTCCAACTCATCCTTCAGACCCTTGATCCGGTCAAATTCAAATTTGGCCTCCTCCATGAAGGATTTTGTGGCATGAATTGGGATCCCCTGAACCGTTCGGAAAATAGCCGCATCCATATGTGCCATTTTCACACTACTTTTGGTGATAAAATCCAGATGTTGAAGAAGAGACACGTCGTCCATGGAGAGCCCACCATAGGGAGTAATTTGCTGGTCAACAAACTCGACAGCATCAAAGTTCGGGGCATCCAGTTTAAAGGGCTCGGACGTTTTTTGCTTTTATAAAGGAGGAGCACCAGAAGCAGCGGCAGAAGTCTGTGGAGGATTGACCCGACGAAACCAAGGAGTAGGAATTGCTTTCCTCGGCCCGGGAGAACTCGGCACAGGAGGCTTCACCGGGGCCTGAGAAGATCCCTCTCCGGCCACCTTGGCCGAGATGTTCAGTGCAGTAGTTGCCTTCTTCGCCTTTTTAAAGGCCCTCATAGGGTCATTGTTCTTTGACATCTCTGCAAATACAGAATCAGCCACAGCAAAGAATTACAATCTCAATAAGAGGAAGAAAAAATTAAGAAACAAGTATAAGAGACAAGTTAGACAAATACCCAAAACAGTCCAAACCAAGGACGGGTCACTCAAAAACCTTTTTGTATCAAGATGGGGTGGTTTCCCCCATAGATCCTCAAGAACAACAACAAAGGCACGCTCAACATCATCAAGCATCTCCCAGGTATAGCGAGACACTCTCACATCCCTCTGCCACTCTAGAGGGAAAGAAGGTTCATCATTTTCATCAAGAAAAAAGGGGGCGGGCCCCCTCGACAGCACGAACCTTAAAGAAGTAATTCTTGAAGTCCTTAAAGGACTCATCATACATAGCAAAAACTTTATGGCCCTGGGCGAACCTGAAGAAAACCCAGGAAGCTTTCTTTTTTGAAGAATCGCCAGGCTTGGCGGAAATAAACAAATAAAGCAAAAGAGTCTGGGAGGGTGTTACATCTAATTCTCGGCAGAGAAGTTGAAAAATTTTAATAAAACCCCAGGAATTTGGGTGAAGCTGGGATGGGGCAATATTACACGACCACAACAGGTCGGTCTCGAAAGCAGTAAAAGGAAAAGTAACGTTCAACTGGATGAAGAAGTACTCATAGGCATAGAAGAAGGGACGCTCCCTGTCAATGGAAGTAGGAAAACAAACTCTCTCATCGGAATCAGGAGCAACAAGCTCGTAATCCTCCTCACGGGCATTGTTACCACAAATCCTATGGCGCTTCCTCAGTTTTGTGCAAAATTCAGCATCCACAACGGAAACACACAACAAAATAAGGGAGTCCAGCCAATCGGACATCCCCTCGGGAACTCTGGAAGACATCTCTACAATGTTATTGCGAGAAGACATGAGGCCAACTAATCCTACAAGTAAAAGAAAGAAGATGAGGTTACTAAAAACATCCCGGACAAAGGAAGAAAACAACTCGGTCAATATGATACAGGCGAAGAAACAAGAAAAGGAAAACCCAAGACTTAAACCAAAAGTCCTGGGGCATCCTTTGGAGGCAGTAACAAAGCAAGGTTTCCAGGGAAAATCTACAACTTGCACCCCATCATTTCTCAGAAAGAATTCAAAACAGCAAACATTTTTCATCAAAGAAAAACACAAAAAGTTATTACAGTCTACCAAGCAAAAAGCATTCCCAAACATCAAACATGCCAAGCAGAGACCATTAAAGATGCAACCTTTTTCAAGAGCAGACAAAAGCAACCTTCAAATAAAATGAGGAATAGACGCGGATAGCGGTATCAGAACAGAAACAACAAAGAACATGTAAAGCCCTAAAAGCATCAAGCAAAAGCAAAAAGGATCATGCAGAAGATGGAGAAACTCCCAGAAAGCACATTTCAACAAATCTAGGGCACAATGTAAACAGAAAGATCCAAACTTTCTCAAAAAGGGAGGATCAAAATCAAAACCTCATCACAAAGCCAAAAACAAAGAGAAAGCACGAAATGGGACTAACCTGGGACGAAAGAAGCCTCGAAGAAAGAAAAACAGAGATGCAGGAATGAAAGTTGCCCAAGAAATCACCAAGCGACGCCGCAACGCAAGGAAGCAGAAGCACAAGCGAAAGACAGAGAGCGAAGAGAGCAGAGAAAGAAGTTGTGAAAGGGTTACAAGGAAAGCAAACAAGAGAAACCGTTTCTGAATTTTCAAAATTAAAAACAAAAGGAAACGGATAATTAATGCTAAGAGTTAAACCCTCGCACGTTCCCGAAAAAAGCGCTGATATAAAAGCGCGCACTTTAGAGGAAACGTTCTACATTCAAAAGCAGCTACAAAGGAATCGACAAAATGCTTGTGTTCGGCTTCACCAAAGAAGGACCGAGTCCAGGACTCGACCTCAACAAAAAAGACCGAGCTCAAGCAGGGGCACTGTTCATACCCTGGGTCGAGTTGTCCGACCCGGGATGTTCAAATAGCAAAGCGACCGACCTCTTTAGGTCAAGCAGACCGACTTCTTTACGAGGAAGTCGGCCAAAGCGACAGGAAAAGCCCAAAGAAGGGCCCAACTCAAGGAACACGACCCAAATCCTAAGGCAGCCCAAACTTATAGAGAGAAGGGCGATTCCCTCGAAGATAAGATGACCTCACTTGAAGATAAGATAAGATAAGATAACTAACTTATCTTATCCATAGAAGGTCACATCTCACCATTATAAATACACTGGAGCACCCAGGTATAACTCATGCTCTGATTCTACTCAATACCTATTTAATACCCTTGCTAACTTAAGCATCGGAGTCCCTTGCAGGTACCCCCTACCCTGCGGTGACAAGGGATCAACAGCATTCTCAATTCCACAAGTCGGACACACCAGCTCTGGCCGCTATACATCTGCCGGACACGTCGGCTCCGACCAGCACAGAAGATCTCGTCCGAGATCAACTTACAATTTCAGGTAACCCTTGGAACAATTTCCTTTCCTCTAGGGTTGCCTTTAAGGTTCAGGCTTTCGTTATAACAGTTTCGCGCAAGTTTCTGGTCTCCCTTTATCGTGGCAATCCCTTCTGGAGTTAGGAACTTCATGCACAGATGTGGAGTGGAGACTACTGCGGCAAGCTGGTTCAGCGTTGTCCGACCTATTAGGACGTTGTATGCGGAAATCACGTCGACCACGATCTAGTCTATGCTCAGCGTTTTAGACCGTGTTCCTTTTCCAAATGTTGTGTGCAATGGGATATACCCAAATGGTTGGTGTTCATACCCTGACCGAGCTCCCCAAAACCGGTCAAGATCATAGAAGGCCCGACCTCGTCCCAAGGCCCAAGCCTGAGGTCGGACCTCGGACAAATAGGCTAAGAAGGCCCATCAAAAGGAACGAAGCCCAAAACCTAAAGGCCGAAAAGGCCTGGGAAAGGCGGTTCCGCAAAGATAGAGATAAAACTCCCAAAAGATAAGATAAGATAAGAATATCTTATCCAGGGAAGATCACGACCAACTACTATAAATACACTGGAGCACCCAGGTATAACTCAT
>NW_026264987.1:850896-851568 GCF_000817695.3 Arachis duranensis | reverse complement strand
CTAATCTTATCAAGCTCGGAACGAGCCTTATCAAGTCGGGAGCTGGTCGCACCAATGGGAGATTTCTTGAACTCCCGGGCAATGGCGGCATGAAGACTAGCCATCCGGACACAGCTCCGCGCCATATATTGAAAATGATGCTCCATAGACGCGTCATCAGTAGAAATGAAAGTCTGAGGGAGGATGTGCTGCTCAATCCAACCAAGAGCGTCAAAGTCCTTATCATTGAAACCGGCAAGCTCTTGAGAGGTCTTCTGCTTCTTGGGAGGAGGACCCGAGAACGGAGGAGGAGAAGAAGTAACAGAGGTCGGAGGATCCTGGCTTATAGCTCGGAACTGAGGAGTCGGAATAGTCTTCGACCGAGTCTGAACACCCACGATAGTCTTCTGCGGAGAAGATCGGGCAGAATCATCCCCGGCCTCGAGATTTCGAGCAGCCACCGACTTCTTCGTCCGACGAAGAAATTTCATGGAATCCGCCTGAGAAGACATCTCTACAAAGAAATAAAAGGGATTACCACAACAGAAATTCCACCAAAAACAAGCAAAACCAAAGTACTAAAAAAATGAATCTCGGAAGAGGTCGGGAACTACCTAACTCGGAACGGAGAAGGCTTGGATCTCCCAACATTTTCTTCGTATCCAAGTGAGGTGCCCGACCCCATAAACTGCT
>NW_026264987.1:838096-849807 GCF_000817695.3 Arachis duranensis | reverse complement strand
TCTGTTCATACCCTGACCGAGCTCCCCAAAACCGGTCAAGATCATAGAAGGCCCGACCTCGTCCCAAGGCCCAAGCCTGAGGTCGGACCTCGGACAAATAGGCTAAGAAGGCCCATCAAAAGGAACGAAGCCCAAAACCTAAAGGCCGAAAAGGCCTGGGAAAGGCGGTTCCGCAAAGATAGAGATAAAACTCCCAAAAGATAAGATAAGATAAGAATATCTTATCCAGGGAAGATCATGACCAACTACTATAAATACACTGGAGCACCCAGGTATAACTCATACTCTAATTCTACTAAATATCTGCTTGGACCCATGCTAACTTAAGCATCGGAGTGTCATTGCAGGTACAACCACCAGCCGCTCGGCTCATCAAGCTCGGGTCACAGAACCCTCACCTCGGGTCTTGCCAGACGACCGAGCTACGCGTTTCAGGTAACCCTCGGAACAGTTGGATTGGAGCATTTCCGAGTCTAAACAAGCTATTTAGATATGCTCTGAGTTCTTTCTCTTGCAGGCCGAGCTTGTCGAAGGCAGATTTGAACAAGATATCTGCAGAGCTTCCTTGGTCTACCAACGTCCGGTGGAGGTTAGCGTTGGCGAGTATGATGGTAATGACCACGGGGTCATCATGCCCCTAGATGATGCTTGTAGCGTCTTCTTGGGTGAAGGTAATAGTGGGGAGGTCGGGTGACTTGTCCCCTTCTCCAACATGATATACTTCTTTGAGGTGTCTTTTGTGGGATGATTTAGAGATCCCTCCTCCTGCGAATCCTCCATTTATGATATGAACATGTCTCTCAGGGGTGTGAGGTGGACGTTCAACTCGTCCGACCTCTTCATCCCTTCTTCTTTTTCTCGATTCATCCGCTTTATTGGCTAAGAACCGATCTAGTCGCCTTTCTCGTGCCAAATTTTCTATGACATTTTTTAGGTCAAAGCACTCGTTGGTAGAATGCCCGTAGATTCGGTGGTATTCGCAATACTTTGTCCGACTTCCTTCTCTTTTGTGTTTAATCGGGCGAGACGGTTGGATCTTCTCAGTGTTGCATATTTCCCAGTAAACATCCACAAGAGACACCCGAAGAGGGGTGTAGTTATGGTACTTTCTAGGTTTTTCAGTAGGTTGGTCTTTGACGTTAGGATTTTTGCTAGTAAAGAATTTTATAAAACATAATCGCATTGTAAGTATAGCTTCTAAACCAACAGAAATCCTTTCGTACAAACGTTTGGATGTCACAAGTAACAAACCCAATATAATTTATAAACCGAAGTATTCAAACCTCGGGTCGTCTTCTCAAGGAATTGTAGGGAGGTGTGTTTTATTATTGGTTATGGAAAATAGTGTTTTGGGTTTTGAAAAGGGTTTTAAGCAAGAGAAATGGTTTGTAGAAATTAATAAAATAATAATGAAGAAATCTCTTGGCAAGGTATGAAAATTGGAAGTCCTATCCTAGTTGTCCTTATCAATGGTGACGAGAATTATATTTTTGCTACCACTAAGTCAACTTCTAACTATGAAGGTTAGTTAAGTGGACAAATTAATTTAACACCTAAAGTCCTAGTCAACTCCTTAAGGAAAGACTAGAGTTATAGGAATCTAAATTAGTCAGCAAAGATATCAATTATCAATCACGATGAGTTTGACAACTCAAGAGTTACCAATTAATCAACCAAAGCCAATAAGGAAAAATCTAAATTATTTATATAAATAGGAGAAAGCAATCATGAGTCTGAAATACCTCAATTTATATCAAATAAAGAAAATCCTAACATGAATGGTTCATAAGCCAAATAGGCAACATAAGTAATACAAGCATTAAAGTATCTGAAAGTAAAAGAGAAATATAAAGTAAAAGGAATATTGAACCTGATGAAGAGTTGAAATCCTAATCCTAATAGAATCTAATCCTAAATCCTAAGAGAGAGGAGAGAACCTCTCTCTCTAAAAACTACATCTAAAAACTAAAACTATGTATGAATCCAGTATTCAGTCTCCAATCTCCATATATGCTCATAAATGGATGGATCCTCCATTTATAACCCTTTAATCTGTGTTCTCCGGGCTTGGATCTGGGCCAAAAGGGGCCCAGAAATCGCTGAGGACGACTTCTGCAAATTCTGCAGATCACGCACGTCACGCGTCCGCGTGGGTCACGCGGTCGCGTCATCTGCAGTGTTGCTCTTCCACGCGGTTGCGTCAGTCATGCGCCCGCGTCAGTTGTGTTTCGCAGGTCACGTGTTCGCTTCATCCATGCGCTCGCGTCGATCCTCGTTCGCGTCGTCCATGCCGATGCATCACTGCCAGTTTCTTCCAAGGACTCCAATTTGTGCTTTCCTTCCATTTTTGTATGTTTCCTTTCCATCCTTTAAGTCATTCTTGCCCTATAAAACCTGAAAATACTCAACACACAAATCACGGCATCGAATGATAATAAAGGATAATTAAATTTGATAATTTTAAAGCATAGGAAACATGTTTTCTCATATCTCATATCCTAAGGAAGGAATTGTAAAATCATGCAAATTCATATGAATAAGTAGGTAAAGAGTTGATAAATCATTCAATTTAAGTACAAGATTTATCATAAAATAGTGGTTTATCAACCTCCCCACACTTAAACTATAGTATGTCCTCATGCTAAATCCAAGAAAAAAGAGTGGAGGTAAAATGGTGGAATCATATGCAATGTAATCTATTCTTAATGCATCTACCTAAATGAGTCATGCAAATCTAGTTATTATTCACCTATATATAAAGTATACATGTAGTTAAATTAATTCATATCCTCAAGGAATCATGTATGTACAACTAGGGGCAAATCAAATTAAAGCACAATTACAATTGAGTTGAGTTAAGATAGTTCACAACTTGCAAGACAATCAATAATTAAACATGGACATATGAGAATGAGCTATCGAACCCTCACTGGATTTTGTGTTTACTCTCTAGTCACTCAGTGTTTATTTGGGTTAATCGCTCTATCCTTCTTTCTATCCTTACTTTCTATGCATTAATTAAAATCATGCATTAATTTCAACTTTGTCCTATGTGCATTGATTCTTCTTATTTTGCATTTGGGGAATTTTTGTATCCCCTTATTGAAAAAAATATTTTTTTTCAATGCATATGGTAATTTAATTGTTTTGATTTCACATGAGCATGCTCCGAAATTTTTTTGAGATAACTTATTCAATTTAATTCCCTTTTTTTATTTTCTATTATCCTATCTTCCCATAAAATTCCCACACTTAAATTTTACACAATATCTATCTTAAGCTAACCAAGGATTCAACTTGGGATTTTTATTTTGTTTTTTTGCTTAAGGCTAGTAATGTGGTTATAAAACAGAAGGGGATTAAAAGGCTCAAAGTGGTTAACAAGGGTGACATAAAAGGGTAGGCTTATTTGGGATAAGTGAGTTAATAATCAAATATGGCCTCAATCATATCTTGGTATGTATCTATATTCTATATTGGACATATAGATTAAAGCAAAGTAAAGAACACCAGAATGAAAAAGAAAGGCAAAACACACAGGAATGAAATTTATGGTTTGAATGCAACCATACAATTAAGCTCAAAACTCACAGGCTGTGTGTTCTTAAGCTCATAAATCATATATCAGTTATGTATGTCATGCAAGTAGAAATTCAAGAGTTTCCATTCAACTCAATGTAAATTTTTAAGGTGTCCCTTAAAATCCTAATGTTTCTTCTTAAAGAAATGTTGTTAACTAACTAACATGTAATGCTATATATACAAGGTGTGTGGATTATTTTACTATACTATGGTTCCTAGCTTACTCTTTTTTATTTTTTTAATCAAATCAACTATCATATGCTAAAAAGGATAAACTATGCTAATTAATCCACTTAATATATAACTAGTAAACTAAGGTGCAAATTAAGCTAAAATATCCAAGATATATACAGCCCAAAGTGCAGAATGCAAAAAGTACAACAAAAATAAAAGAGAGAAAAAATGTGCAAATAAAATACAGAAAATGGGCAAAATAAGATAAGAGTCTGTAGTGGTTCACCAAAAGAAATAGATGCCAGAGATGGCGACCTCCCCACACTTAAATAATAGCATCGTCCTCGATGCTCACTCAAACTGGATGTGAGGAAGTGTCATCTCTGGATGGATGGGCTGCTGGTGTCTCGATGGTAGGCTGAGGGTCTGCAGTCTCTGTGAGGGTAAGAGGAGCGGTCTGCTGAAGCGGGGGCTCTGTCCGTAGAGGAACCTCCGGATCTGTGGTCTGTAGCTGGTGGTGCTCCTCGTGATGTGGTGCAGTGTGCTCGGGACCTCTCTGCTCAGCCTGGGTAGGTGCCTCATCCTCATGATCGCTCACCTCCTCCTTAGATGTGTCGGAGGGCGTGTCGGGCTCGGAAGGGATGTCACTACCAGATCTGATCATCAGCTTGAGGTGCTCATAGTGCCGCTTGTGGCGACACTCAGACCTTTCAAAATGTCGCCTGTTGCGACGTTCAGACCTCTCAAACTGCTAGTGGTGATGGCGCTCCATCTGATCTAGGCGATCAAAGAGTCGGTGCACCAGACGGTAGACGGGCTAAGGAGCAGGTGGGGGTGCAGTGGGTGGTGCTGGGCCAATGGAAGTAGAAGGAGCAGTTGAAGAAGTGGCTGCCTCAGTAGTGTCAGTGAGAAATGGAGGGCGGTAGCCGAAAGCCAGAAATTTCCGACTGTGAGGAATGATCTTCCAACAATCTGTGGTGGATGGCTTTTCATCAGCAACCTCCCAAGGTACGTCAGCTCGGCGACCCAACTGAGTAATCAGGTATGGAAAGGAGAGGGTGCCTCTAACATGGACCCTGGCCATGTAATGCCGGATGAAGCGGGGTAGATATAGGTCCTTAACCATCATCACACACCAGATGAAGGTAATCATAGCAGCTGGCACCTCTGTCTCAAGAGTGCTCGACATCACATAGTTACTCAGAATTTGTTGCCATAGCCGAGCCTCATCATTCAGATATATAAGCCTGATTCCCTTGGGTACCACTGTGCTCGTTCCCATGACCCAGGGAACAGTAGGATCAAGAGTGATATCCCTTTTTATTGCATCCTAATCAAACCTCATGAATCTCATATCCTCCTCAGATTTCTGGTAACCATCTGGTTGATCTGATTTGGGTGGAAACTGGAGGATGTCTTCAATTGCCTCCTCAATAACTAGAACTTGCTTGCCTCTGAGCTGTACTGCATCCAGGGATGATAAAAAATAGTTACAGTAGAATTCTCTGACCAGGATAAGTTGACCTCAGTCAAATTTTTCTCCAGGAAGAACCAGTCTCTTTATTTGATCTGATCTGAAGTGTACTACTGGAGTTCTTCTGAGATTTTGAGTGTCCTTTCCAAGTGTAGGTTCCTGGCTGTGGCAAAAACTAGGTACTTCAGCTCGCAGTATTTGTTTGCAAATTTAACCGGGTCAGCTGCAGGTACCAACTGATTAGCCTTTTCCTGCGGGGTAAAGTTCTTCTCCCGCCAGGAATCATCATGTAAGATGCCAAGGATGGAAGCAGAGGATTCACCTCTTTTCCATTTGCCAGTGGTAACTTTGCCCTTTCCCTTGCTTTGAAAGTCAGACATCCTGAAAAATAGAAATTCCAGGATATAATTGAAGAATAAAAGCAGGAAAACAAGTAGGCAAATAGGATAATAGCAATATAGAGTAGCAAAAGAGCGAGAGAAGCGAGAATTGAGTGAAAGATGTGAGTATTCGGGATTGTGTTTAAGGAAAAGTCTGAAAAATAAAAATGACAATCCGAAATACATGTGATAAACCACTATTTTATGATTCATATTTTGTTTAATTGTGTGGTTTTATCAAATCTTCGCCCACTTATTCATATGATTTGCATGCATTTATAATTTCTTCCTAAAAATATTCTGGGATTGGTTACTTGCTTCCTAAAGACCTTTTAGTTGTATATTTTTATCTTCCTTCGTACCATTCGATGCCGTGATCTATGTGTTAAAATGTTTCAGGCTTCATAGGGCAGGAATAGCGTAAGGAATGAAGAGGAAGCATGCAAAAATTGAAGGAACGCAAGCAATTGAGGAGATGACCAGCGAGGAGTCACGCGGTCGCATGGTTCACGCGACTGCGCGAAATGGAAGAAATCACAGTGACGCGCTCGCGTGCCTGACGCGTCCGCGCGGATTGGAAGCTGCACCAATGACGCGAATGTGTGGACGACGTGCACGCGTGGTATGGAAAACACTGAGTGACGTGAACGCGTGAACAACGCGGCCGCGTGACGTGCGCAATCGGCAGAATTACAAAAGTCGCTGGCAGAGTTTCTGGGCCGCATTTCAACCCAGTTTTCGGCCCAGAAACACAGATTAGAACCAGGAAACATGCAGAGACAACAACAACAATTCATTCCATATAATTTCAAGTTTTTAGATTTGAATTTACTCTCTCCTAGGTTTTCTCTCTTTGACATTCTTAAATTAGGATTTTGAAGATTTTTGGCTTTAGCTTTTGAGAAGAGTCTACCTCCGATACTAATCATTATTGCTTGTTATTTTGCTTTTCATTTACATTGGATTATTCTTCATAGTTTATTAATACAAGACTATTTTTATTTTTAATTAATCTCTTTTAATATTATTTATTATATCTTCTCTTATTTCCCCCATTAATTTTGTGAAGTCTATAATTATGATGAGTGAGTAGTTCCCCAACTTGATTGGGAGATGATTAAAAGGAGAACCTTGAGTTAGAATACTCA
This sequence comes from Arachis duranensis, assembly GCF_000817695.3. Lineage (NCBI taxonomy): Eukaryota > Viridiplantae > Streptophyta > Magnoliopsida > Fabales > Fabaceae > Arachis > Arachis duranensis. The sequence goes on along the minus strand of NW_026264987.1, from coordinate 843,049 downwards.
AGAGTTCAATTATAATTGGTTCATTGTTGGTTGGCTTATTAGTCATTAACTCTAATCCTTCCCAAGGAAGAGGACTAGGACTTGTGAATAGAATTTGACTTTTAACTTGACTTTCCTTCATTCGTTGAGGGTTAACTAAATTAAAACAATGATTAATTATTAATTGCTCTTGATAAAATTCTAACAAGGATAGAACTTCCAATTAATCTTCTCCCGGTCAAGATTTTATTTAAATCATATAAATTCTCTAATTTAATTTTCTGTTCATCAAATTCAAAACCCCTTTTGAAAACCTCTGATTGATAAAATAGCACATCTTCCTGCAACTCGTTGGGAGACGACCTGGGACTCATACTCCCAGTATTTTATTTCTAAAATTTGTGACAACCCTTTTCTAAATTGACGAGTGGATTTTTGCTGGTTAAGAACTGTACTCACAACGCCATTTTCTAATTAATTCTTAATCTGCCAATTTCCGCTCACGTCAATTTTTGGCGCCGTTGCCGGAGAGTTGCAATAGTGTGCTAATTTATTGATTGGAATTTATTTAATTGCAATTTTTCTTTTTATTTTGTTACCATGACCTACACTTTCTTTCGTTAAATGACGCGTTCACTTCCTGATCCAAGCTTGCCAGTATTTGACCCTGAGATTGAAAGAACTATTTCACGTATAAGGCAAGCTCGGCGTCGGTGAGTACTCTCTGAGGACGAACCTGAAACGTCATTTAAAGAAGAAACAAGCTCCCTCTCTACTGATCTAGTTAATTTACGTGCAGGTGACATGGCAGCACATAGGAGAGTCACTATCCAGGAGGAAGGAGTCCCTGATTTCACACTATAGCCATACCGGGCACAGCACCCAGCGGTGGCTGTGGATTTTGAAATAAAGTCTGTACTACTCAACTTGATGCCCAAGTTTCATGGCTTACCTGCTCAAGAGCCTATCAAGTACCTTAGGGATTTTCAGACTGCTTGTTCTACTGTTAAGCGTGATGGTACTGATAAAACTTCTATTCTGTTAAAAGCTTTTCCATTCTCTCTTGAGGGAAAGGCAAGAGAGTGGTACTACACTCAACCCGGAATAACTGTTTCCAACTGGGATACACTTAGAAGAGAATTTTTGGAGAAATTCTTTCCAGCAGAGGTTACTGATAAACTAAGGAAAGATATTTCCATGATCGTTCAGGACGAATCTGAGACTCTCTACGAATATTGGGAACACTTCAATAATCTTCTGGAAGCATGCCCCCACCATATGATTGAGAAGATAGTGTTGCTCGGCTACTTTACATAGGGCATGAAATCTCAAGATAAGACCACATTGGAAGGAGCTAGCAATGGGTCTATGAAAAAGTACAAGACAACAGAAGAGGCATGGCAATTGATCAGCGACTTAGCTGAATCTACTAGGAATCACAGGCAGAAACAAGGTCGGTCAAGAGCTGTTGTAGAGGTATTCACTAGCAAAGAGACTGCTGCTATAACTCAGAGCTTATGTGAAATGACCAACTTACTGAAGCAAATGCAACTAAGCCAACAACAAGCTCAGCAAGTTCAGCCTTCTCCACCACAGCAGAGCCAACAGTTGGTTCCACAAAGAGTATGCAGAATCTATGCAGATTACAGTCATTATACTGATGAGTGTCTGCAAATTCAACCGGAAGACTACACTGTGGCAGCCACTCATAACTTCTATGACCGCCCCAATCAAGGGTACAATCAAGGTGGCAGCTACAACCATGGATGGCAGGATAACTCCAACCAAGGTTGGAGGGATAATCATAACAGAGGAGGCAGAGATAACAATGGAAACCAGAGGTGGAAAAATAGTAACAACTTCAGGCAGCAGAATCAGAATCAGGCCTACAGAGCACCTCATCTAAGGCAGCCTCAAGCATCTCAGCAGACCCCTCAGATCACTTATCCCTCTTCATCTCATAATGATGAGTTACTACAATCTATTGATCGGAGACAGCAGGCCATGGAAAACAACCTTACTTCTACTCTGAATGGTCTGAACTCTACCTTGCAAGCCTTTGTCTCACAAATTGGATCACTGAATAACTCTAACAACCAGTCCTCAAGCTCTGGTGGACTTCCCTCTCAACCATTACCCAACCCCAAGGGTGGCATCAATGCCATTACCCTGAGATCTGGAACCACACTGCAAGAGAGGAATCCAGAGGAACCAAGCCCATCAGAACACGGCCCAGCTACGGACACAGTTGAGGTAGAGGATGTTGAAGAAGATGATGAAGCACAAGGCATGACTGAAGTAGAAGCAGCACAACCAAGGAGTGCAGAACCCCAGCAAGCTGAAGCTATAAAAGACGCCATTCCTATTCCATTTCCACACCTTGCTAAGAAGCCCAGAAAGCAAATGGAACTAGATCCCAAAATGGTAGAGATCTTCAAAAAGGTTGAGGTAACTGTTCCCCTTTTTTATGTTATTCAGCAAGTGCCTAAATATGCAAAGTTTCTAAAAAAGTTATGCATACATAAAGATAAAATTAATGAATTAGAAACTATTCCTTTAGGTAGCTCTATATCTGCTTTAATGGGAAATATACCTGAAAAATGTAGTGACCCAGGCCCATGCATGGTTAACTGTACCATTAGAGGTGTGATATTTTCTGACTGTATGTGTGATTTAGGAGCCTGCGTGAGTATTATGCCCTTGTCTATATATAATGCTTTAAGGCTCCCTCCCTTAAAAAGGTCGGCAGCTCGTTTTGTGTTAGCAAATAAAAGCATTATTACAGTGGTTGGAATTGCTGAAGATGTATTAGTGAGCATTAAGGGACTCATATTTTCCATTGATTTCTATATCCTGGTGATGCCCCAAAATGACTCAGAGAGACCTTCGTCAATCCTACTTGGTAGACCATTTTTGAAGACTTCAAAATTCAAGCTGGATGCCTTTTCAGGGACCTGTTCCTTTGAGGTAGATGGCAGAACAGTGAGTTTCAATCTAGATGAAGCTATGAAACATCTCCCTGAAGATCACTCCATATTCCAGTGTGATATCATTGATGAGATTATAGCTGCAACTCACTAGGAAGAAATGGAAAAGAGTCACTTAGAGCAAGATCCAAGTGTGGGGACACCCTCTGAACATACTGAGGATTCATTACCATTTTCACCAGCCCCAGAGAATCCAAAACCAAACCATGAGCGAAAAATGGAATTGAAGCCACTCCCTCCACACCTCAAGTATGCATACCTTGAGGACAAGCAGAAGTTTCCGGTTATCATTACAAGGGAGCTCACTTCCCAACAAGAAGAACAACTGCATAGTGTGTTGAGGACGCATAAGAAAGCAATTGGATGGAGCTTGGCGGATATAGTAGGCATCAGCCCTCAAGTTTGTGAACACAGAATATTCTTAGAAGAAGGAGCAAAGCCTGTCCATCAACCTCAGAGAAGATTGAATCCCACCATCTTAGAAGTTGTCAAGAAGGAAGTAACCAGATTACTTGAAGCAGATATCATTTACCCCATTTCAGATAGTGAATGGGTCAGCCCAGTACAAGTAGTGCCCAAGAAGTCTGGAGTCACAACAATAAAGAATGAGCAAGGAGAACTTCTGACAACCAGAGTACAGTACCCATGGAGAGTTTGCATTGACTACAGGCATCTCAACCAGGCCACTTGCAAGGATCATTATCCCTTGCCATTCATTGATCAGATGCTTGATCGCCTGTCAGGTAAATCTCACTACTGCTTTTTAGATGGTTATACAAGTTATTTTCAAATCCATATAGCTCCTGAGGATTAGGAAAAGACTAATTTTACATGTCCTTTTGGGACTTATGCTCATAAAAGAATGCCCTTTGGCTTGTGCAATGCACCAGTTACTTTCCAAAGGTGTATGATGAGTCTTTTCTCTGATCTCATTGAGACTTGTATGGAAGTTTTTATGGATGACTGACGTTAGGATTTTTGCTAGTAAAGAATTTTATAAAAATAGTCGCGTTGTAGATATAGTTTCTAAACCAACAGAAATCCCTTCGTACAAAAGTTTTGTTTGTCGCTTAAGCAAACCCAATAAAATTGATAACCGAGTATTTAAACCTCGGGTCGTCTTCTCAAGGAATTGCAGGGAGGTACGACTTATTATTGGCTATGAAAAAGGTAAAATTTTGGGTTTTTGAAAGTAAGAAATTAGTATGTTAAATGATAAGAAAAATAAAATAGTAATAATAAAGTAAACCCTTGGCAAGGTATAAGAACTGGAAGTCCTATCCTTATCAATTGTGGTGAGAATTGGATTTTAATCCCACTTTGTTAACCTCTAACTGTGAAGGTAATTCAAGTGGATTAATTAGCTTAATCCTCAGGTCCTAGTCAATTCCTATGGAAAGACTAGAGTTATTGGAGCAATGGTGCGCGAAATTGTGAACAATACTTTTCACAACTCTCATAATCCCCGGTCATGAACCCCAAAAACTTGGTGTTCAATACCATGGCATTACACAACTTCGCACAACTAACCAGCAAGTGCACTGGGTCGTCCAAGTAATAAACCTTACGCGAGTAAGGGTCGATCCCACGGAGATTGTTAGTATGAAGCAAGCTATGGTCATCTTGTAAATCTTAGTCAGGCAAACTCAAATGTATATGGTGATGAACGAAAATAACACAAAGGTAAAGATAGAGATACTTATGTAATTCATTGGTAGGAACTTCAGATAAGCGCATGAAGATGCCTTCCCTTCCGTCTCTCTGCTTTCCTACTGTCTTCATCCAATCCTTCTTATTCCTTTCCATGGCAAGCTTGTGTAGGGTTTCACCGTTGTCAATGGCTACCTCCCATCCTCTCAGTGAAAACGATTGCATATGCTCTGTCACAGCATGCGGAATTCAGCTGTCGGTTCTCGGTCAAGCCGGAATAGAATCCATCGATTCTTTTACGTCTGTCACTAACGCCCCGCCTGCTAGGAGTTTGAAG
>NW_026264987.1:835253-835553 GCF_000817695.3 Arachis duranensis | reverse complement strand
TGAGGACTTGGTCCAACCTTTGATCAAAGTTGACCCTTCTAGTGTAAGGGTGTTCATCTCCTTGCATCATAGGCAAGTTGAATGCCATCCTTACACTTTCCGGACTGAAATCCAAGTATTTCTCCTGAACCATAGTAAGATAATTCTTTGGATCCGGGTTCACACTTTGGTCATGGTTCTTGGTGATCCATGCATTGGCATAGAACTATTGAACCATCAAGATTTCGACTTGTTGAATGGGGTTGGTAAGAACTTCCCAACCTCTTCTTCGGATCTCATGTCGGATCTCCGGATATTCAC
>NW_026264987.1:834706-835129 GCF_000817695.3 Arachis duranensis | reverse complement strand
TTTCCTCTTTCTAGAGGTTTCTCCGGCCTTGGATGCCATAAATGGTTATGGAAAAACAAAAAACAATGCTACACCGAACTTAAAATGTTTGCTCGTCCTCGAGCAAAAGAAGAAAGAAGAGAGTAGAAGAAGAAGAAATGAGGAGAAAGGGAATGGCTTTGTATTCGGCCAAAGGGGGGAGAGATGGTGTTTAAGGTGTGTGAAAATGAAGGAGTGAAGGAGGGTTTATATAGGAGAGGGGGAGAGGGATGTTCGGCCATTTGAGGGTGGGTTTGGGTGGGAAAATGGTTTGAATTTGAATGGTGGGGTAGGTGGGGTTTTATGAAGGATGGATGTGAGTGGTGAAGAGAAAGATGTGATTTGATAGGTGAAGGGTTTTTGGGGAAGAGGTGTTGAGGTGATTGGTGAATGGGTGAAGAAGAA
>NW_026264987.1:829959-830176 GCF_000817695.3 Arachis duranensis | reverse complement strand
CTAGGTGGGAGTTCAGTAATTTTCTTGCTCAGCTGACCCACTTGTCCTTCCAAATTTCTGATGGAGGACCTTGTTTCAGTCATGAAACTTTGAATGGTCTTGATTAGATCAGAGACCATGGTTGCTAAGTCAGAGGTATTCTGCTTAGAACTCTCTGTCTGTGGCTGAGAAGATGATGGAAAAGGCTTGCTATTGCTAAACCTGTTTCTTCCACCAT
>NW_026264987.1:827946-828538 GCF_000817695.3 Arachis duranensis | reverse complement strand
AAACCTTTCTCAACAGAAAAGGCAACATACTTGAATTGTTGAATCAAATCATTAATTGTTAGCAAGTATTTTTGAAAACGGAAAGAAATTGATTTTGAAAACATATGATTGAAAAGATATAATTTGAAAAAGATTTGATTTTGAAAAATTTTGAAAACTTGAAAAAAATTTGAATTAAAAATAGAATTTTCCCTCTTGTGCCATCCTGGCGTTAAACGCCCAGAATGGTGCACATTCTGGCGTTTAACGCCCAAAACTCTACCCTTTTGGGCGTTAAACGCCCAACCAGGTACCCTGGCTGGCGTTTAAACGCCAGTCTGTCCTTCTTCACTGGGTGTTTTGAACGCCCAGATTTTTCTGTGCAATTCCTCTGCTGTATATTCTGAATCTCCAATTCTCTGTATTATTGACTTGAAAAGACACAAATTAAAAATATTTTTGGATTTTTAATAATAAGGACAAACCAAAATACAACAAGAATCAAATAACAATGCATGCAAGACACCAAACTTAGCAGTTTGTATACTACTGACACTAACAAAATGAAAATGCATATGAGACAAACACTCAAGTCAAGAGAATTCAAAGATCA
>NW_026264987.1:803619-825635 GCF_000817695.3 Arachis duranensis | reverse complement strand
GTGAATTATGAGTCTAATCTGAAGTGTCCCCTTCATTCCTCCACTTTGCAGCCTTAAATCTGTGTTTTCTGGGCTTGAAATTGGGCCGGAAATAGCCCAGGATTCGTTGTTTGCGAAATCTGCCACGCTGATTTTCGCAGATGCGACGCGTCCGCGTGGATGAGGCGTTCGCGTCGCCTATCTATACGACCACTATGGAAAAATATATATCAAATCAAAGCCCCAGATGTTAGCTTTCCAACGCAAGTAAAACCGCGTCATTTGGACCTCAGTAGCTCAAGTTATGGTCGTTTTAGTGCGAGAGGGTCAGGCTGATAGCTTTGCAGTTTCTTCAACTTCTTGTATTCCTTCCACTTTTGCATGCTTCCTTTTCATCCTCTAAGCCATTCTTGCCCTGTAATCCCTGAAATCACTTAACACACATATCAAGGCATCTAATAGTAATAAGAGATGATTAAATAAAAGAAAATAAAAGCCAAAGAAGCATGTTTTCAATCATAGAACAAATTCTGGGAAGGAATTGTAAAACATGCAAATCATATGAATAAATGTATGAAAGATTGATAAAATCCACTCAATTAAGCTCAAGATAAATCATAAAATAGTGGGTTATCAACCTCCCTACACTTAAATATTAGCATGTCCTTATGCTAAGCTCAAGAGAAGCTATAAAGGAATGAAGATGAATGATAGAATATATGAAATGCAACCTATCTATATGAATGTAACTACATGCAAAATGTTTCTACCTACTTGGTTAAAAGTAAATAAGTTCTTCAAGACAAATATGAATTAAATTCCACTAATTCAAATCACAGAATAAAAAGCAAGTAAACTTGTAAGAAGATAGCTAATGAAATCAGGGAACATAGAATCAAGCATTAAACCCTCACTGGTAGCGATTCTTCATCTAACCAATCAACAAATATTTAATATATACATACAAACATCATGAGGTCTTTTTCAAGGTTGTAATGGGGCTAAGGTAAGGGTAAGGGTATATATATAAGGCTAAGTGAGCTAAATAATTGAACCCTTGATTAGTCTAAGATCTCACCTAACATACATATCTTCTATAATTTCAAAGTTCTTTACCTAGCTACCCAAAATTTTCCACTTTTGTATTACATGCTCATGCACCAAATTTATTTTTGAATTTTGTCCCATGTGCATTGATTCTTTTTATTTTGCTTTTGGGGTATTATTATTTTTTTTTGTATCCCCTTATTCAATCACTTAATAATATTTTTTTTATCAATGTACATGGTAATTTATTTTTATTTTGATTTCATATGAGCATGCTTCCCAAACCTTGAAATATCTTATTCAGTTTAATTTCTTACTTTTTTTTTATCCCATGTTCCCGTAAAATTTTCCACACTTAAATTTTACACAATATTTATCTTAAGCTAACCAAGGATTTAACTTGGGATTTTTAATTTGTTTTTCTGCTTAAGGCTAGTAATGTGGTTTATAGAACAAGAAGGATTAAAAAGCTCAAGGGGGCTAACAAGGGTGATGCAAAAGGTAGGCTAATTTGGGATAAGTGAGGAAAATTTCAAATGATGGCCTCAATCATATGCAAGCATGTAAATACACTAAATAATGGACATATAGATTGGAACAAAATCTAGATTGCAGTTATAGAGAAGGAAACACACAAGAATAAAATATTATGGTTAAATAATGTAACCATACAATTAAGCTCAAACCTTACAGGTTGTGTTCTAGCTTTTACTTATGTTCCAAATAAAACTTCCAAACAAGATTTTCCAAAAAGTTTTAATTCAAATTAGTAAAATGTTATAAAAATTTTCTTGAAAAAGAAAATATTACTTCAGCCAAGTAGTGACTAAATGCATAAAATCAAACAAACATGCAAATGCAACAATTAACAAATTAACATTGGTGTTGAGAAGGGACTAACTAACCCGCGGAGATCGGTATCAACCTCCCCACACTTAAAGATTGCACCGTCTTCGATGCATGCTGAGATGTGCAGGTGGATAGGGGTTGTGGTTCCTCAGCTGGTGCTTTTTTTTTTTGTTCCTTTCCTTGCCGGTGGTTTGGGAGTAGCTTTCTCTCTACCCTTCTTGGTGGCCATCCTGAAAAAGAGAGAAAGAAAGTAACTTTTAAAGCTAAGGGTTAGAGCAAGGAAGAGAGCGGGAAAGGTGGTAATCAATGCACAATAAAAAAGAATGATGTTAACACATGGTCATGACTACATGTGAAAAGTTCATCAATGTAAATATAGCAAGTGCATGTAATAACAATTAAATGCAAGATGTTTATTGGCATGCTGGCAACGGCATGAGTAGCATAGATCAAGCATTCAATGTCCAAGTTAGAGTACCAAGTCTTTCAAACTAGCAACATATTTGTAATGAAAATTATATTGAATGAATATGATATGAAAAAGGGTTTCGTGAAAAGCAAGCATTTAGAGTTGTAGGATCAAAGATACTGAAAAACAGTGTATAATGCCATACGGGTGTTTTCAGAAACACTTAGCATGCATGGTAAATAAGTTATTGAATGCATTAAATTGAACATGCAAGCAACTCTTTAAAAAGTAATATATAATTGTCAAACAATTCACTAAAATATAGAAAATAATGACCCAAATAAATTTTTAACACCAATGAAAATAATGCAATGAATGAGAGGATGCAAATAAATTAAATAAAATGAAAGAAAAGAAGAATGAGAAGTGAAAGAAAGGAAGAAGAGGTAAGTAAGAAAGAAGGAAAGAAAAATTAGGATTGGGGGAGAAAAGATAAAATTTGTTGGCGTTGATCTGGATAAGCTGTGCGGCGCAAGCGACGCGGACGCATGGGTGACGCGTTCACGCAAATGCGCTTAGATGGATTGACGCGGTCGCATTGGTCACGCGGTCGTGTGACTCGTTTTATACGACTGGCGCGAGGGCAGCCTCGCGCTCGCACAACTCTCTGTTCAAAATCTTATTTTGCCAAAATATGGGTGACGCGATCGCGTGGGTCATGCGATCGCGTGAGTGGCCAATATTGGGATATGACGCGGACGCGTGGGGCACGCGTTCGCGTGGTAAGGATTGTGCGTCTAGCACTAATCCAGCACCATTCCAGCATAACTTTTGGCTATGCACCCTTTTCACGTGGATTACCAGGTCACGCGGCCGCGTGGGTGACGCAGACTCGTGGGAGGCCAATGTTCCCACCTGACGTGGACGCGTTAACGACGCAGTCGCGTGGGGTCAAATTATACTAAAGGCGCGCCTCCAGCCACGCTCTCGCGTGACTTTCTATTTGTTTTCTTTTCTTCCCAATGCACTGGTGACGTGGACGCGTCAGTGACACTGCCGCGTCGCGTGCGTGCTTTTTTTTTAAATGCAGTATGCAGAATGCAATGCTTAATGTGAATGCTATGCATGATTCCAGGTTCAATAAAAAAATAAAATAAAACTCAAAACAAACAAAACGAAATAGAATAAATTGAAAAAGAACGATCATACCATGGTGGGTTGTCTCCCACCCAGCACTTTTAGTTAAAGTCCTTAAGTTGGACATTTGGTGAGCTCCCTATTATGGCGGCTTGTGCTTGTATTGATCCAGGAATCCCCACCAATGTTTGTACGTCCAATATCCTCCGGGATCCCAAACTAGGCGCAGAAAGTCTTCAAGCAAGTTGAAGCAAGTGACAAGGCCCCAAGAGTGCTGATTTCTAGATTGAATTCCGGGGTCCCAAACCTTGCTTTTGCACCCGTCTTCTTGTTGATCATTAGTGTTCCAACCGGGTGGTAGGCAATCTAAATTCTCACTAAAGCGGCCAAACAACTTCCTAGACCCATTCAGTTGAGCTTTACACTAACCTTTGCGTTTAAACTTTGAGCTTCCAACCATAATGAACCTGGCAGGACAATTCTTACCACTGACCATCTTCCTCTTACTCTTAATGCCACAAAGAGCTCTAAGTTGACCATCCGTCTCCAGTAGCCTATATTCAAGTGGAATTAGAAAGCTAAGGGATATGAATTTTACCCACTTGAATGTTGTGAAGGATGATGGAAACTTAGGGGGAGGTGTTTTAAATGAACGTGCAAGCTCCACTCCCTTGTGCTCTTCTTTGACATCTTCCACCTCTTTGCAAGCTTCTTCAATTTCAACATCTTCCTCTTGGTAGCTTTCTTCCAATTTAATCTCTTCTTTATTGCGCACCAAGGGCATGGGAGGTTGTGCCTCTTCTTCTTGAATCTCCATCTCTTGATTAACCTCTTCCAAGTCTTCTATTATGACATGCTTTGGAGGTTGTACACCCTCCTCAACATCAATTTCAAATACCTTGGAAGGAGGCTTTACGACTTGAATTTCCCATAGAGGTTCTGCATCTCCTAAGTCTTCAACCACTGCCTCCTCTTCTTCTTCAATAATTTCGACTTCCTCCACTTGTTCCAGTACAAATTCATGCTCCTTACTGTCCACCGGAGTTTCTAGTGTCTCCTTCATGCTACGTTCTTCATTAGATTGTCCATATGAAGCCACGGGGGTTCCTTGAGTCTTCGAACGTTGCGAAGCTAATTGATTTATCGCTTGCTCCAGTTGATGAAGGGTTGCATGAAATTGATCTACTGATTTCTTGAGGCGAGCCTGTGATTCTTGGGTCGATCCAAAAATTGGCAGTGGTGGTTCTTAGGAGTAATTGGGGTGGAATTGAGGTGGTGCTACATAAGGTTCATACAGTTCATAAGGTGGTTGGTATGGTGGATATGTGTTAGGGTCATATGGAGGTGACTGGTGGAAAAGGGCTTGTGAGTGTGGTGGTTCAAAGTTATGTTTTGAGGATGGTCTCTGAGTATACGGTAGGGCTTGTTGGTAGCTACTAGGCGGTCCACCATATCTATCAGCTTGGTATGCATTGTAGGATGGTCTTTGTCTGTGATATCTAGGAGGGTGTTGTTGCCTAAAGGGTTGATCAGATCCTCTTGGCTCCGTCCATCTTTGATTGCTTAGACCTTGATGCATAGTCCTGTTATAGCTTTCATTCCTTGCAACAAAATTAGAACCAAACTCAAAGCGAGAGGGGTGAGAATTCATAATAGCTATCAGAAATAGAGGGAAAAGAAGAAACAAATAAACAAGTAAAAGAAAAATATTTTTTTTGAAAAATATTTACAATAACCAATAATAAGGCACACGTTTGCAATTCCCCGGCAACGGCGCCATTTTGACATTAGGATTTTTGCTAGTAAAGAATTTTATAAAAATAGTCTCGTTGTAGATATAGTTTCTAAACCAACAGAAATCCCTTCGTACAAAAGTTTTGTTTGTCGCTTAAGCAAACCCAATAAAATTGATAACCGAGTATTTAAACCTCAGGTCGTCTTCTCAAGGAATTGCAGGGAGGTACGACTTATTATTGGCTATGAAAAAGATAAAATTTTGGGTTTTTGAAAGTAAGAAATCAGTATGTTAAATGATAAGAAAAATAAAATAGTAATAATAAAATAAACCCTTGGCAAGGTATAAGAACTATAAGTCCTATCCTTATCAATTGTGGTGAGAATTGGATTTTAATCCCACTTTGTTAACCTCTAACTGTGAAGGTAATTCAAGTGGATTAATTAGCTTAATCCTCAGGTCCTAGTCAATTCCTATGGAAAGACTAGAGTTATTGGAGCAACTCCCAATTTCAACCACTTCTTTATTTGACAGCTTTAGCGTTACCAATTACTTAACCCAAGCCAAAAAGGGAAAATATCTAAATTAAATTAAAAGCATTCATAAATAAAACAATCATAAACTGAAATACCTCAAATAACATTAATTAAGAAAATTATATGTAATATGGAAGAGTTCATAAATTAAATTGGAGAAATAAATAGAAGAAACATTGAACATGTGATTGCAGAAGATGAAATCCTAATTCTAATCCTAATCCTAAGAGAGAGGAGAGAACCTCTCCCTAAAACTACATCTAAAACTAAAATTGTGAATTATGAGTCTAATCTGAAGTGTCCCCTTCATTCCTCCACTTTGCAGCCTTTAATCTGTGTTTTCTGGGCTTGAAACTGGGCCGAAAATAGCCCAGGATTCGCTGTTTGCGAAATCTGCCACACTGATTTTCTCAGATGCGACGTGTCCGCGTAGATGACGCATTCGCGTCTCCTACCTGTACGGCCACTATAAGAAATTATATATCAAATCGAAGCCCCGGATGTTAGCTTTCCAACGCAAGTGAAACCGCGTCATTTGGACCTCTGTAGCTCAAGTTATGGTCGTTTTAGTGCGAGAGGGTCAGGCTGACAGCTTTGCAGTTTCTTCAACTTCTTGTATTCCTTCCACTTTGCATGCTTCCTTTCCATCCTCTAAGCCATTCTTGCCTTGTAATCCCTGAAATCACTTAACACACATATCAAGGCATCTAATAGTAATTAGAGAGGATTAAATAAAAGAAAATAAAAGCCAAAGAAGCATGTTTTAAATCATAGAACAAATTCTGGGAAGGAATTGTAAAACATGCAAATCATATGAATAAATGTATGAAAGATTGATAAAATCCACTCAATTAAGCACAAGATAAACCATAAAATAGTGGTTTATCAATGACTTTAGTGTTTATGGTGATTCATTTAACCTTTGCTTGGATAGTCTGTCTAAAGTGTTGGACAGGTGTGTTAGTTCAAACCTTGTTTTAAATTTTAAAAAGTGTCATTTTATGGTAAAACAAGGCATTGTTCTAGGACATGTTGTTTCTGATACTGGTATCTCTATTGACCCAGCAAAGGTGGATGTTATTTCTAGTTTACCTTACCCCTCTTCTGTGAGGGAAGTCCGTTCGTTCCTTGGCCATGCAGGTTTTTACAGGAGATTCATCAAGGACTTCTGTAAGGTAGCACTACCCTTATCCAGACTATTGCAGAAAGACATTGAGTTCGAGTTCAGCGAGGATTGCAAATAAGTGTTTGATAAGCTAAAGACCGCCTTGACTCAAGCTTCGATTGTGAGGGGACCAAACTGGAGTCAACCATTTGAAATCATGTGTGATGCCTCCAATCATGCAGTAGGAGCAGCACTGGCTCAACATGAAGGTAACGACCCTTTTGTAATTACTTATGCATCTAAGACTTTAGATGCTGCTCAATCTAATTACACTACTACTGAAAAAGAGCTTCTAGCTATTGTTTTTGCTTTAGATGAATTCCGAGCCTATTTACTTGGTACTAAGGTAGTAGTGTACTCAGATCATGCAGCTCTAAAATATTTATTAGCTAAAAAGGAGTCTAAATCAAGGCTGATACGTTGGATGCTACTGCTGCAAGAATTTGATCTTGAAATTAAAGATATGAGTGGTAACCAAAATTTAGTGGCTGACCACTTGAGTCGCCTTGAGCACATTAAAGATGACTCCATTCCTATCAATGATAATTTCCCATTTGATAGCTTACAGGCAGTATCTAATGTAGCCCCTTGGTATGCACTTGTAGCTAATTATCTAGTTAGCCATACTTTTCCTCCCAATTTTGCTAAGCATCAGAGAGATAAGCTGAAAAGCGAGTCCAAATACTATGTATGGGATGACCCATATCTATGGAGGTGTGGTGCTGACCAGGTAATTAGACGGTGTGTACCTCAATCAGAATTCCAGTCCATTTTAGAGGCCTGCCACTCATCTGAGAGTGGAGGACATTTTGGCCCTCAACGAACTGCTAGAAAAGTTTTGGACTGTGGATTCTGGTGGCCTACTCTTTTTAGAGATGCTGCTAACCTTTGTAAATCTTGTCTTCCATGCCAAAGGTTTGGTAATATATCTCAGAGGGATGAAATGCCTCAGCAAATTATGCTTTTCTGTGAAATTTTTGATGTTTGGGGCATTGACTTCATGGGCCCATTTCCAAATTCTAATGGCCACCTTTATATACTGTTAGCTGTAGATTATGTTTCTAAATGGGTGGAAGCAATTCCTACCCGTACTGATGATGCTAACACTGTTGTTTTCTTTGTTAGAAACTATATTATTTGTCGCTTTGGATCACCACGAGCAATTGTGAGCGATCAAGGCACTCATTTTTGTAACAGGAGACTAACAGGTTTACTAAAGAGGCATGGAATAATTCATAAAGTATCAACAGCCTATCACTCCCAGACTAATGGGCAAGCAGAGGTGTCCAACAGAGAGATAAAGCACATACTACAAAAGGTAGTCAAGCCTCATAGAAAGGACTGGAGCACCAGGCTCCAGGACGCATTTTGGGCATATTGGATAGCATACAAGACACCTATTGGGATGAGTCCTTTCTGCTTGGTTTATGGAAAGACATGTCATCTCCCAGGTGAGTTAGAACACAAGGCCTTCTGGGCGGTAAAGGAATGTAACATGGACTATGAGAGAGCTGGAGCAGAACGGAAGTTGCAACTACAAGAATTAGAGAGCCTTCGCCTAGAAGCTTATGAAAACTCCAGGCTGTATAAAGAGAAGGTGAAGGCTGTGCATGACAAGAGCATTAAGAGAAAAGAATTCCAACCTGGGGACTTAGTCCTACTTTATAACTCCAGAATGCGACTCATGCCAGGCAAGCTGAGATCCAGATGGGATGGTCCATATCGAGTAGAGAAGGTGGAACCATATGGAGTCTTTCACTTGAGACATCCTTCAAGCTATGAACTTATCAAGGTCAATGGACATCGCTTGAAGCTATTCCATGGTGAAAAGATGGCAAAAAACTAGGAACTAGAGATCTTCCTCTTGGAAGATCCGCCCACAGCAGAAGACTGAGCTAGTGGAGCGTCCAACTTAAGGACGTTAAAGCAAAGTGCTGGGTGGGAGACAACCCACCATGGTATGATCGTTCCTCACCCTCTCCTTATCTTTCCTCATCTATAATTCTTCTCAAAACTAATGCCTATATCTTGCATCTCATCTGCATACTACATTTGCATTTTTATTAAAAAAAAGAGAGAGAGAGCACACGACACGACAGCATCGATGACGCGTCTGCGTCATAGTGCCTTTGACTCGAGAAGAAAAGAAACAGAGAGTCATGCGAAAGTTTGGCTAGAGGCGTGCCTTTGGCATAAATTGTTCCACGCGACCGTGCCGCTCACGCGTCCGCGTCATATGGGAAATAGGCCTCCCATGCGTCCGCGTCACCCACGCAAACGCGTGCCCTATAAATCGACGTAAAAAGGGTGTATGGCCAAAAGTTGAGCTGGACTTGGGCTGCACTTGTGCTAGTCGCACAAGCCCTGCCTCGCGAATGCGTGCCCCACGCATCCGCGCCATTTTCTCCATATGGCCATCCACGCGATCGCGTCACCCTAAAACTTGGCAAAACATAATTTAAACAGAGAGTTGTCCGAGCGCGAAGCTGCCCTCGCGCCACTAGCGCAGATCATGTCACGCATCCGCGTGACCGACGCGTCCACGTCATTTCATTTAAGGGCTTTCCACGCGACCGCGTGCCCCACGCGTCCGCGTCGCTTGCGCCGCCCAACTCATTCAAATCTGCCAGATTATCTTTTCTTTTCTCATCCCATTCCTATTTTATTTTCCCCCTTCCTTCTTCCTCCCTTCTTTCTCTCTTCTACCCCCCTCTTTTCTACCACCATTATCAAGGTTTTTCCTCTCTTCTCCCCTTCCTACTTTTTTCATTCTTCTTTTTATTTTCATGTTTTCTTTTTCTTTCTCTTCTATTTTCCCTATCCATGTTTTCTTTTTCTTTTCTTATTCCCCCTATTGGTGTTGGAATTTTATTTGGGTCATTATTCTTATATGTTGCTTATGGATTGTTTAGGACTTGTTTAACAATTATATATTATTTTTATAGGGTTACTTGTATGTTCAAAATTAATTTTTCCATACCTTATTTAACATGCATGCTATTTGTTTGTGAAAACGCTCATATGGCATTTTGTACTATTTTTAGATTTCTCTCAATCTACTACTCTTAATGCATGCTTTTCACAAAACCCTTTTTATATTTTATTAATTGAATATAATTGTTATTACAACCATATTATTAGTTTGAAAGACTTGGTAATCTACATTGGACATTGAATGCTTGATCTATGCTACTCATGCCCTTGTCGGCATGCCAATAAACACCTTACATTTAACTGTCATCGCATGCACTTGCTATATTTCCATTGTTGATTTGCCACATGTAGTCATGACCATGTGTTCATATCATTATCCATTCCTGTCCATTGATTACCACTTTTCCCATTCTTTTCCTTGCTATAACCCTTGAAATATTCATGTCTTTACTCGTTCCCTTTCAGGATGGCCACCAAGAAAGGCAAGGAGAAAGCTACCCCCAAATCCACAGCAAGGAAAGAAATTAAAAGAGTATTAGTGATAGAGCCTTCTTCAACTGCGGTTAAGCTCTCAACAAAAAGAATTAAAAGGATTATAAAGGTCGATGAAAAGGAGAAAGCATTCCCAGCAAAGGACACTGCATGATTTCCCAATCACTACTGTGAGCAGATGTTTCCTATTCTGGCAGCTCAGAATTACAACAACAAACACCTTCTTATCCTTCCACCTCATATTGCCGAATTTGTTGAGCCGCAAATTGCACAAAGACATTGAGGATTCCTACAGAGACAGCCTCGACAGGTTAATATTTCTTGGGTAGTTGAGTTCTACTCCAATTTCCACCTGCCGACCCTGTAGTCTGTTTATGTCCGTCAGAAGCAAGTCCCGATTACAAAAGAGGCCATTCAGCGAGCCCTAGATCTTTCCCCTGCTCCAGAAGGATTGGACGCATTTCAAGAAGCCACACTGAAGTGCCGGGCATACAAATTTGATTGGGACGCTGTTCTCAGAGTTATCGCACAACCTGGCAGCAAATGGATCTTTGGATACCATCGTTCCCATCCTAAGGGAATATCGGCTTCCGCACTCACCTTGGAGGCTCACGTATGGGCACAGATTATGTCCCATTACGTCTTCTAGAGAACTCACGAGTCCTTCTTCACTGCAGACATGGTCGTTCTACTATGGTGCATCCTCACAGACCAGCCTATAAATCTACCAAGACACATCCGAAATGCTTTGGGACACGTGCAAATTGCGGGCAACCTTCCTTTCCCCGCCTTGGTCTCAAATCTTGTCTCAGCAGCCGGAGTCTCCTACAGAGCTGGGGACACCAAAGCCATACTTCCACGGGATGATCAGTACGTCCCCAATAGAAGATATCTCAGGCCACCACCTGCCACTACCATCCAATCCACAGACGATGCTGTAGACATTCCACCTTCTACTAGTCAGCTGCTGCATCAAATACTGAAGAGGTTGGATCAACAAAACCAGAAAGCAAAGCTCTGAGAGTGCCGCAACCACTGCCGATTCAAATACCTCAAGGAGCTACTCACAGGCAATCATAGACCTAACGAGGACCCAGGCACTCCGAACTCCACTTCCTTTACCAGCACAGGGAGCCATGACGGTCCCGACTGTGGAGACACTGCCACCAGCCCACCCTTGTTCCTGACAGATGGCACCGATGACGGTGCAAAGCCTTAAGTGTGGGGAGGTCGGTCAGTACCTGACTTCCGGAGGTAATTCTTTTCCCCTAACACCAATTTCTTTTTCTATAGAATATGATAGATTGCATATTAGTAGGTTAATTGCATGCATGTTCTCCCTGATTGAAAAGACAATAAGTTTCTTTTAAGACCATATATTTTTCAAAATTTCACTAATTTAAATCAAAATATTTATGTTAAACTTGTTTGAAGTTGAAATTGGAACATGATTTTTGAGCTAAAAGAACATACAACCCGTGAGACTTTGAGCCTAAATACATGGTTACACTATTTAACCATAAACATTTTTATTTCTTGTGTGTTTACTTCTCTATGATGGTAATCTGAATTTTGTTTTATCCTATATGTCCAATATTAATGTGTTATATGCATGCATATGATTGAGGCCATTGTTTATTTAGCTCACATATCCCAAATAAGCCTACCCTTTTAATTACCTTTGTTAACCACTTTGAGCCATTTTAATCCCATCTATTCTATATTTTTCTATATTACTAGCCTTAAGCAGAAAAACAATGAAAAATCCCAATTGAATATTTGATTAGCTTAAGATAGAATTTGTGTGTTAACTAAGTATGGGAAAATTATGGGAATAAAGGGTAATAGAAAAATGTGTCATGATAAAATAAAGGGAATTTGGGTACCTACTCATGTGAAATCATAAAAGAAAAAATTACAAATCTATGTGCATTGATAAGCTAAAAAAATTAACTTTCCTTTATTTTAGTGAATAAGGGGACAAAATCACCCCAATGATAAGTCAGAGTTTAACAATCAATGTACATGTGATAAAATTAAAATAAAGGTTGATACATGAGTATGGAATGTGAAAAGGAGATTTTGGGTAGCTAAGATGAATGTTGAAATTATATAGAATATATGTATGTTAGGTGAGAGCTTAGGTTAATTAAAGATTCAATGTATAAGCTCACTTAGCCATATGTGTATCCTTGCCCTTACCGTAGCCCCATTACAACCATGAAAAGACCTCATGATGTTTGCATTGGCATTTTTAAATTTGTTGATTGGTTAGGTGAAAAACAAAATTTTTGAAAGCATGATTAGAGAATAATAGAGTGATTACCCCATATACTAGAGATGATTAGAGTGCACACACACCAACAGTAAGGGTTCAATGTTCGGTTCTGTATTCCGTGCTTTCACAAGCTGTCTTCTTACAAATTTATCTGCTTTTACAATCTGAGTTGAATTAGTAAAATCTGCCCCCATGTTTTGTCTTAGAGAACTTATCTATTTTTATCATGTAGACAAACTCATATAGTTGCATTCATATGTATATAGGTTGCATTGCATTACATGAGTCTTACATGTTCCTATTCATTCATATTTATCTCCTTCAATTTAGCATGAGGACATGCTAATGTTTAAGTGTGGGGAGGTTGATAAACCACTGTTTTATGATTCATATTGTGTTTAATTGTGTGGTTTTATCAAGTTTTCGCCAACTTATTCATATGATTTGCATGCATTTATAATTCCTTCCTAAAAATATTCTAGGATTGATAACTTGCTTCCTAAAGACCTTTTAGTTGTATATTTTTATCTTCCTTCATACCATTCGATGTCGTGATCTGTGTGTTAAAGTGTTTCAGGCTTCATAGGGCAGGAATAGCGTAAGGAATGAAGATGAAGCATGCAAAAATGGAAGGAACGCAAGGAATTGAGGAGATGACCAGCGAAGAGTCACGCGGTCGCATGGTTTACGCGACCGCGTGAAATGGAAGAAATCACAGTGACGCACTCGCGTGCCTGACGCGACCGCGTGGATTGGAAGCTGCACCAACGACGCGAATGCGTGGATGACGCGCACGCGTGGTATGGAAAACGCTGAGTGATGCGAACGCGTGGACAACGTGACCGCGTGACGTGCGCGATCTGCAGAATTACAAAAGTCACTGGCAGAGTTTCTGGGCCGCATTTCAACCCAGTTTTCGGCCCAGAAACATAGATTAGAACCAGGGAACATGCAGAGACAACAACAACAATTAATTCCATATAATTTCAAGTTTTTAGATCTGAATTTACTCTCTCTTAGGTTTTCTCTCTTTGACATTCATAAATTAGGATTTTGAATATTTTTGGCTTTAGCTTTTGAGAAGAGTCTACCTCCGGTACTAGTCATTATAGCTTGTTATTTTGCTTTTCATTTACATTGGATTATTCTTCATAGTTTATTAATACAAGACTATTTTTATTTTTAATTAATCTCTTTTAATATTATTTATTATGTCTTCTCTTATTTCCCCCATTAATTTTGTGAAGTCTATAATTATGATGAGTGAGTAGTTCCCCAACTTGATTGGGAGATGATTAAAAGGAGAACCTTGAGTCAGAATACTCAAGAGTTCAATTGTAATTGGTTCATTGTTGGTTGGCTTGTTAGTCACTAACTCTAATCTTTCCCAAGGGAGAGGACTAGGACTTGTGAATAGAAGTTGTCTTTTAATTTGACTTTCCTTTATTCGTTGAGGGTTAACTAAATTAAAACAATGATTAATTATTAATTGCTCTTGATAAAATTCTAACAAGGATAGAACTTCCAATTAATCTTCTCCCGGTCAAGATTTTATTTAAATCATATGAATTCTCTAATTTAATTTTCTGTTCATCAAATTCAAAACCCCTTTTGAAAACCTCTGATTGATAAAATAGCACATCTTCCTGCAACTCGTTGGGAGATGACCTGGGACTCATGCTCCCAGTATTTTATTTCTAAAATTTATGACAACCCTTTTCTAAATTGACGAGTGGATTTTTGATGGTTAAGAACTGTACTCACAACGCCATTTTCTAATTAATTCTTAATCTGCCAATTTCCGCTCACATCAACATGCTAAGTGGAATTCACGTTAATAAGGAAAAACAGTAATCATGCCTCGAATTAGAAAGTTAAAGTAAGTAAAGGAAAACAGAAAGGAGAAGTTTTGAAAATTAAAATGGTTAGGATGTAAAGAGGAAGTTAGAAAGTTAAAGAGTGAGTTAGTGAAAAGAAGGTTAAAGTGATTGGCATGAGAATGGTTTCCTAGGTAACAATAAATTCACAAATTAAAAGAATAATCCACTCATATTCAAGTAGGGATAATAGGGTATTGATGATGATTCATATAGATATAGAAGTAGTAAAAAGTAAAATCAGATCATCAATAAACCAATTTATTAACCAGGAAATCAAAAGTAAGAAGAATGATGGCCTGTGCATTCAAGAATTGGTTTGGTATTTGTGGAGTATTACAAAATTGAGAATTGCCAAAACCAATACTTGAATGTAAAAAGGAAATAATTTGCAGAAAATTGGGCAGTATTCCGGCTAAAATTGGATGTTCCCAGGAAATAAATAGCAAGAAAAACAGTTCATATAAGATTAACAATTGCTGCAACGAGTCACAAACAATAGGAATAGTGAAGAACAGTCTAACAGCAGCATGAAACATTAAAGAACAGCATATGAACAGTATTAACAACACAGCCAGAATAAAATTACAGAACAGATAGACAGATAATAAGAACGGTGCAATTATCAGACCTATATCCACGAACCACATCCTAGCTACCTAACCACCTAAAATCCACTACAAACATGCATCTCTATCTAGCCTATTCAGAACAAAAATTGGAAAACGAACTAAAGAATCGCAAGGAGGAATCGCAGTATGGTGGAACCTGGTGCTTGTACAAACAAGGGATAGGGCAGAGGGAAGGTAGTCGCGATGTAGCGGCACTGGGGGAAGCACGGCGGCGCGGCGGTGGAGCAGGGGCGGTGACAGGGGGTTGAATGGTGGAGGGTTGGGGGGGTGTGGTTGAGAAGAGAGGGTGAGGGTTGGGGTGGTGGCCGGTGGAGGTAGCNNNNGGTTGCGAGGTGGTGGGGCGCGGTGGTAGGAGTTGCAAAGAAGAGAGGAAGAGGGGGGTTGGGGTTTGGGGGACGCGACGAGATAGGGTTCGCGTGAATTGGGGTTAGTGATCGCAAATCCACGCGGACGCATGGAGGACGCGATCGTGTGAGTAGGGTGAAATAGGGTTGACACGGATGCGTGGTCGACGCAATCGCGTGGGTTGGGTAAAAGATGGGTGACGCGGACGCGTGAAGCACGCGAACGTGTCGCTGGAATTTGTGCTAGACGCACGCTTCCAGCGTCATTTTAGCGCAACTCTCTGTCTCCTTTTAGGGGCCAAAATATCCACACGATGCGATCGCGTCGCTCACGCTTTCACATGGGATGTGTGTTGTGTAAGGGACGCATTCGCGTTTGGGACACGATCGCGTCAGGGACGCGTACGCGTGAGTCGTTTTGTGCTAAACGCACACTAGCCGCACGATTCCAGCCCAACTTTCTGGGTGTTGGATCTTTACGCCGATATCCAGATTACGCGTTTGCGTGAGTCACGCGGACGCGTGGGAGGCATTTTCCACAACTAACGTGATCGCGTGGGGCACGCGGTCGCGTTGAACAATTTGTGCCAAAGGCACGCCTCCATCCTTGCTTTAGCGTGACTCTCTATTCGCTTTCCTTTTTCTTTTAATGCACTTGTGACGCGGATGCATCAGCGGCGCTGTCGCGTCGCGTGCTCTTTCTCTCTCTCTCTCTCTCTTTTGTATGCAGTATGCAGAATGCAAAATGCAATGAATGTCATGCAAAAATTTCAGGTTCAAATAAAATTCAAACACAGAGTAGAATGGAGAAGGAACGATCATACCATGGTGGGTTGTCTCCCACCTAGAATTTTTAGTTAAAGTCCTTAAGTTGGACATTTGATGAGCTTCCTGCTATGGTGGCTTGTGCTTGAATTCGTCCAGAAATCTCCACCATTGTTTGGAATGCGAGCATCCTCCGGGGTCCCAAATAAAGTACGTAAAACCTTTGAGCAGTTTCAAACAGGTTTCCAGGCCCCTGGGGTGTTAAATGTCAGAATAGATTCCAGGATCCCAAACTCTACTTTTACACCCGTTTTTGTCTTGATCTGCATTTTTCCAGTTGGGTGGTGAGTAATCTGAATTCTCACTGCACTGACCAAACAGCTTCCGAGATCCTTTCAATTGAGCTTGACACCAATCTATGCACCTCAAATTGAAGTGTGAAACCTCATTGAATCTTGCATACCAACTCTGAGTGCGAGTCATTTCCCTTTTACTTTTAAAGCCGCAAAGAGCTCTAAGCTGGCCATCTGTTTCAAGTAAACCATATTCAAGTGGAAAAGTAAGGATAAAAGCTAAAGATTTTACCCACTTGAAGTTTGTATTGGATGGTAGTGGTCTTGGGATAGGTGTTTTCAGTGGTTCTGCAAGATCTACACTCTTGTGGTCTTCAGTGAATTCCTCCACTTCTTTGCAAAGTTCTTCAATTTCAACCATGTCTTGCTCAAAGTCATCGATATCTTCCTCATCACTTGAGTCATAATTGGGCGGTTGAGAAAAGTCTACCTCTGCATCATCTTTGTATTCACTTGGGGAAGATTCTTCTGTCTCAAAGAATTCATTTGCGGAGGCAAGTTCATTACTAAGAGAACTTGACTTGTGATCATCATCATCAAGGAAACATGCGTCTTGGAATATTCCATCCAATTCCTCATAAGATGCCTGATTTGGGGATTGTGCACTATCCTCCACAGCATCAATTGTAACGTCTTTGACGGAATTCTCCACAACTCTGGATTCTGACGGAGGTTCGGCATCTCCTAAATCTTCGACCAACTCTTCTTCTTCTACAATGACATCGTCCTCTACTTGTTCTAGTACGAAGTTATGCTCTATGCTGTCCACTGGAATTTCTAGTGTTTTCTTCGTGCTACGTTCTTCATTAGATTCTCCACATGAAGCCATGGGGGTTTGTTGAGTGTCCAAACGTCTGAAAGATAATTGATTTATTGCTTGCTCCAGTTGATGAAGGGTTGTATGAAATTGGTCTACTGATTCTTCGAAGCGAGCCTGTGATTCTTGGCCTGATGGATATGGACATGGTTCATAGGGGAGTGGTGGTTCTTGGAAGTAATTGGATTGGCGTTGGGGTGGATAAGGATCATACGGTGGTGAATGGTGAAAAGAAGCTTGTGAGTATGGTGGTTCGAAGGTATGTTGAGAGGATGGTATATGAGCACGGGGTGGGGCATGTTGGTAACTACAAGGTGGTCCACCATATCTGTCAGCTTGGTATGAATTGTAGAATGGTCTTTGTCCATGATGTCTTGGAAGGTGTTGTTGCCTCAAGGGTTGATTAGGTCCTCTTGGCTCCATCCATCTTTGATTGCTTTGACCGTGACGCATAGTCTTGTGATAGCTTCCATTCCTTTCAACAAAATTAGAACCAAACTCAAAGCGAGAGGGGTGAGAATTCATAGTAGCTATCAGAAATAAGAACGAAAAACAAAAACAAATAAACAAGTAAAAGAAAAATATTTACAATAACCAATAATAAGGCACACGTTTGCAATTCCCCGGCAATGGCGCCATTTTGACGTTAGGATTTTTGCTAGTAAAGAATTTTATAAAAACATAATCGCGTTGTAAGTATAGCTTCTAAACCAACAGAAAATCCTTTCGTACAAACGTTTGGTTGTCACAAGTAACAAACCCAATATAATTTATAAACCGAAGTATTCAAACCTCGGGTCGTCTTCTCAAGAAATTGCAAGGAGGTGTGTTTTATTATTGGTTATGGAAAATAGTGTTTTGGGTTTCGAAAAGGGTTTTAAGCAAGAGAAATGGTTTGCAGAAATTAATAAAATAATAATGAAGAAATCTATTGGCAAGGTATGAAAACTGGAAGTCCTATCCTAGTTGTCCTTATCAATGGTGACGAGAATTATATTTTTGCTACCACTAAGTCAACCTCTAACTATGAAGGTCAGTTAAGTGGACAAATTAATTTAACACCTAAAGTCCTAGTCAACTCCTTAAGGAAAGACTAGAGTTATAGGAATCTAAATTAGTCAGCAAAGATATCAAATATCAATCACGATGAGTTTGACAACTCAAGAGTTACCAATTAATCAACCAAAGCCAATAGGGAAAAATCTAAATTATTTATATAAATAGGAGAAAGCAATCATGAGTCTAGAATACCTCAATTTATATCAAATAAAGAAAATCCTAACATGAATGATTCATAAGCCAAATACACAACATAAGTAATACAAGCATTAAAGTATCTAAAAGTAAAAGAGAAATATAAAGTAAAAGGAATATTGAACCTGATGAAGAGTTGAAATCCTAATCCTAATAGAAATCCTAATCCTAAATCCTAAGAGAGAGGAGAGAACCTTGGTGCACGAAATTGTTATCATCAACAATGGCGCCAAAAACTTGGTAGCGCTCTCAAACGTGAATCACACTTAGTCACAACTCCGCACAACTAACCAGCAAGTGCACTGGGTCGTCCAAGTAATACCTTACGTGAGTAAGGGTCTATCCCATGGAGATTGTTGGTATGAAGCAAGCTATGGTCATCTTGTAAATCTCAGTTAGGCGGACAATAAATGTTATGGAGTTTTTGAATATTAAATAAAGCATAAATTAAAGATAGAAATACTTACGTAAATCATTGGTGAGAATTTCGGATAAGTATATGGAGATGAATTGTCCCTGTTGGATCTCTGCTTTCCTGCTGCCTTCCCTCAATCCTTCTTACTACTTTCCATGGCAAGCTGTATGTAGGGCATCACCGTTGTCAATGGCTACATCCCATCCTCTCAGTGAAAATGGTCCAAATGCTCTGTCACAGCACGGCTAATCATCTGTCGGTTCTTGATCATGTCGGAATAGAATCCCTTGATTCTTTTGCGTTTGTCATCATGCCCAACAATCGCGAGTTTGAAGCTCGTCACAGTCATTCAATCCCGGAATCCTACTCGGAATACCACAGACAAGGTTAAACTTTCCGGATTCCCGTGAATGCCGCCATCAATTCTAGCTTATACCACGAAGATTCTGATTAAGAAATCCAAGAGATATGCGCCCGGTCTAAGGTAGAACGGAAGTGGTTGTCAGTCACGCACGTTCATAGGTGAGAATGATGGTGAGTGTCACAGATCACCACATTCATCATGGTGAAGTGCAACGAATATCTTGGAATAGGAATAAATCGAATTGAATAGAAAATAGTAGTAATTGCATTAAAACTCGAGGTATAGCAGAGCTCCACACCCTTAATCTATGGTGTGT
Source organism: Arachis duranensis (assembly GCF_000817695.3). Lineage (NCBI taxonomy): Eukaryota > Viridiplantae > Streptophyta > Magnoliopsida > Fabales > Fabaceae > Arachis > Arachis duranensis. The sequence continues at coordinate 805,937 of NW_026264987.1, read as the reverse complement.
AGAAACTCCACCGTTGAAAATAATAAGTGATGAAGGTCCAGGCATGGCTGAATGGCCAGCCCCCAAACGTGATCAAAAGATCAAAAAATACAATCAAAGACAAAAGACAGAACTCTAATACACTAGTAAAAATTTCTATTTATACTAAACTAGCTACTAGGGTTTACAGAAGAGAGTAATTGATGCATAAATCCACTTCCGGGGCCCACTTGGTGTGTGCTTGGGCTGAGCTTGATCTTTACACGAGCTGAGGCTTCTTTTGGAGTTGAACGCCAAGTTGTAACGTATTTTTGGCGTTCAACTCTGGTTCGTGACGTGTTTCTGACGTTTGACTCCAAAATGCAGCATGGAACTGGCGTTGAGTGCCAGTTTACGTCGTTTAATCACGAATAAAGTATAGACTATTATATATTGCTGGAAAGCTCTAGATGTCTAATTTCTAACGCCGTTAAGAGCGCATCATTTGGAGTTTTGTAGCTTCAGAAAATCCATTTCGAGTGCAGGGAGGTCAGATTCCAACAGCATCAGCAGTCCTTTGTCAGCCTTTTATCAGAGTTTTGCTCAGGTCCCTCAATTTTAGCCAGAAATTACCTGAAATCACAGAAAAACACACAAAATCATAGTAAAGTCCAAAAATGTGAATTTAGCATAAAAAATAATAAAAACATCCCTAAAAGTAGCTAGATCCTATTAAAAACTACTTAAAAACAATGCCAAAAGGCGTATAAATTATCCGCTCATCACAACAACAAACTTAAATTGTTGCTTGTCCCCAAGCAACTGAAAATAAATTAGGATAAAAAGAAGAGAATATACTATAAATCCCAAAATATCAATGAATATTAATTCTAATTAGATGAGCGGGACTTGTAGCTTTTTGCTTCTGAACAGTTTTGGCATCTCACTTTCTCCTTTGAAGTTTAGAATGATTGGCATCTATAGGAACTTAGAATTTCAGATAGTGTTATTGATTCTCCTAGTTAAGTTTGTTGATTCTTGAACACAGCTACTTTTATGAGTCTTGACCATGGCCCTAAGAACTTTGTTTTCCAATATTACCACCAGATACATAAATGTCACAGACACATAACTGGGTGAACCTTTTCAGATTGTACTTAGCTTTGCTAAAGTCCCCAGTTAGAGGTGTCCAGAGCTCTTAAGCACACTCTTTTTGTTTTGAATCACGACTTTAACCACTCAGTCTCAAGCTTTTCACTTGGACCTGCATGCCACAAGCACATGGTTAGGGACAGCTTGATTTAGCCACTTAGGCCTGGATTTTATTTCCTTGGGCCCTCCTATCCATTGATTCTCAAAGCCTTGGATCCTTTTTACCCTTGCCTTTTGGTTTTAAGGGCTATTGGCTTTTTCTGCTTGCTTTTTTTTCGCAAGCTTTTGCTTTTTCACTGCTTTTTCTTGCTTCAAGAATCAAATTTCATGATTTTTCAGATTGTCAATAACATTCTCTTTGTTCATCATTCTTTCAAGAGCCAATAATTTTAACATTCATAAACATCAAGATCAAAATTATGCACTGTTCAATCATTCATTTAGAAAACAAAAAGTATTGTCACCACATCAATATAATTAAACTAAATTCAAGGATGAATTCGAAAATCATGTACTTCTTGTTCTTTTGAATTAGAAACGTTTTTCATTTAAGAGAGGTGAAGGATTCATGGAATTATTCATAGCCTTAAGACATAGTTACTAAATACTAATGATCATGTAATGAAGACACAAACATAGATAAACATTTAACATAAAAAAACCGAAAAGAAGAAAAAAAATTAAGAACAAGGAATGAGTCCACCTTAGTGATGGTGGCGTTTTCTTCTTGAAGAACCAATGATGTCCTTGAGTTCTTCTATGTCTCTTCCTTGTCTTTGTTGCTCCTCCCTCATTGCACTTTGATCTTCTCTAATTTCATGGAGAATGATGGAGTGCTCTTGATGTTCCACCCTTAATTGATCCATATTGTAACTCAAATTTTCTAGAGAAGTGTTGAGTTGTTCCCAATAGTTGTTGGGAGGAAAGTGCATCCCTTGAGGCATCTCCGGGATTTCTTGGTGATGAGCTTCCTCATATGTCTCTTGGGGTCCATGAGTGGGCTCTCTCGTTTGCTCCATCCTTTTCTTAGTGATGGGTTTATCCTCCTCAATGAGGATGTCTCCTTCTATGATAACTCCAGCTGAGTAACATAGATGGCAAATAAGATGAGGAAAAGCTAGCATTGCCAAAGTAGAGGACTTATCGGCTATTTTGTAGAATTCAAGGGAGATAACTTCATGAATTTCTACTTCCTCTCCAATCATGAT
>NW_026264987.1:793716-803454 GCF_000817695.3 Arachis duranensis | reverse complement strand
CCTTTGGAGTCTCTTTTCTATTGAGCTCCTTCAACACATATGTCCCTAAGGACTTGGTCCAACATTTGATCAAAGTTGACCCTTCTTGTGTAGGGGTGTGCATCTCCTTGCATCATGGGCAAGTTAAATGCCAACCTCACATTTTCTGGACTAAAATCTAAGTATTTCCCCCGAACCATTGTAAGATAGTTCTTTGGATTCGGGTTCATACTTTGATCATGGTTCCTAGTGATCCATGCATTGGCATAGAACTCTTGGACCATTTCCTAGTGATCCATGCATTGGCATAGAACTCTTGAACCATCAAGATTCTGACTTGTTGAATGGGGTTGGTCAGAATTTCCCAACTTCTTCTTTGAATCTCATGTCGGATCTCCGGAAACTCATTTTTCTTGAGCTTGAAAGGGACCTCAGGGATCACCTTCTTCTTGGCCAAAACATCATAAAAGTGGTCTTGATGGGATTTGGAGATGAATCTTTCCATCTCCCATGACTCGGAGGTGGAAGCTTTTATCTTCCCTTTCCCTTTTCTAAAGGTTTCTACGGCCTTAGGTGCCATCAATGGTAATGGAAAAACAAAATGCTTATGCTTTTACCACACCAAACTTAAAATATTGCTCGCCCTCGAGCAAGAGAAGAAAGAAAAGAAGAAGAAGAAGAGAAAATATGGAGGAGAGTAAGGGAGTTGTATTCGGACAAGGTATAGAAGAGGGGGTTCTGTTGTGGGAAAATTAAGGAGAATTGAGGGGTTTATATAGCGAGGGGAGAGGGAGTAGGTTCGGCCATTAAGGGTGGGTTTGGGTGGGAAAGAAATTTTGAATTTTGAAGGTAGGTGGGGTTTATGGGGAAGAGTGGATAGATATGAGTGGTGAAGGAGGTAATTGGGAAGAGAGATTGAGGTGATTGGTGAAGGGTTTTGAGGAAGAGTGTTTATTGGAAAGAGAGGATGAATGTTGAGAAGAGGGGAGAATATGGTAGGTGGGGATCCTGTGGGGTCCACAGATCCTGAGGTGTCAAGGATTTACATCACTGCGCCAATTAGGCATGTAAAATGCCTTTGCATACAATTCTGGCGTTTAAACGCCGAAGTGATGCATGTTCTGGGCGTTCAACGCCCATGTGCAGCATGTTTCTGGCGTTCAGTGCCAACTCTCCTCAGGGTGCATTCCTGGCGTTTGAACGCCAGAGTGTTGCTTGTTTCTGGCGTTCAACGCCAGATCCATGCTCTGTTCTGGCGTTGAACGCCAGCCAGATGCTCCTTACTAGCATTTAAACGCCAGTAAGTCCTTCCTCTAGGGTGTGATTTTTCTTCTGCTATTTTTGATTCTGTTTTTAATTTTAATATTTTTTTCGTGACTCCACATGATCATGAACCAAATAAAACATAAAAGAACAATGAAAATAAAATAAAATTAGATAAATAAAAATTGGGTTGCCTCCCAAGAAGCACTTCTTTAATGTCAATAGCTTGACAGTGGGCTCTCATGGAGCCTTACAGATGATCAGGTCAATGTTGTAGACTCCCAACACCAAACTTAGAGTTTGGATGTGGGGATTCAACACTAAACTTAGAGTTTGGCTGTGGCCTCTCAACACCAAACTTAGAGTTTGATTCTGGGGGCTTTGTTTGACTCTGTACTGAGAGAAGCTTTTCATGCTTCCTCTCCATTGTTAAAGAAGAAGATCCTTAAGCCTTAAACACAAGGTAGTCCCTATTCAATTGAAGGACTAATTCTCCTCTGTTAACATCTATCACAGCTCCTGCTGTGGCTAGGAAAGGTCTTCTAAGGATGATGTATTCATCCTCCTCCTTCCTAGTGTCTAAGATTATGAAATCAACAGGGATGTAAAGGCCTTTGTAATGAGAATAAGGCAGGCTGTACCTCAATGATCCCCAGCTTCTCCATTACAGAGAGTGTCATAAGATTTATGCTTGACCCCAGGTTACACAGAGCCTTTTCAAAGGTCATGGTGCCTATGGTACAAGGTATTAAGAATTTTCCAGGATCTTGTTTCTTTTGAGGTAAAGTTTGCTGAACCCATGTATCTAGTTCACCAATGAGCAAGGGAGGTTCACCTTCCCAAGTCTCATTACCAAACAATTTGGCATTCAGCTTCATGATAGCTCTTAGATATTGAGCAACTTGCTCTCCAGTTATATCTTCATCCTATTCAGAGGAAGAATAGTCTTCAGAGCTCATGAATGGCAGAAGGAGGTTTAATGGAATCTCTATGGTCTCTATATGAGCCTTAGATTCCTTTGGGTCCTCAATAGGGAACTCCTTCTTGGTTGGGAGACGTCCCATGAGGTCTTCCTCATTGGGATTCACGTTCTCCCCTTCCTCCTTGCATTCGGCCATATTGACTATATCAATGGCCTTGCAATCTCTTTTTGGATTCTCTTCTGTATTGCTTGGGAGAGTACTAGGAGGAGTTTTAGTGATTTTCTTACTCAGCTGGCCCACTTGTGCCTCCAAATTTATAATGGAGGACCTTGTTTTACTCATGAAACTTAAAGTGGCCTTAGATAGATCAAGGACTAAGTTTGCTAAGTTAGAGGTGCTCTGTTCAGAATTCTCTATCTGTTGCTGAGAAGATGATGGATAAGGCTTGATATTGCTGAGCCTATTTCTTCCACCATTATTAAGCCTTGTTGAGGCTTTTGTTGATCCTTCCGTGAGAAATTTGGATGATTTCTCCATGATGAATTATAGATGTTTTCATAAGATTCACCCATATAATTTACCTCTGCTATTGCAGGGTTCTCAGGATCATAAGCTTCTTCTTCAGAAGATGCCTCTTTAGTACTGTTGGATGCATTTTGCCATCCATTCAGTCTTTGAGAAATCATGTTGACTTGCTGAGTCAACATTTTATTCTGAGCCAATATGGCATTCAGAGCGTCAATTTCAAGAACTCCCTTCCTTTGAGGCGTCCCAATATTCACGGAATTCCTCTCAGAAGTGTACATGAACTGGTTATTTGCAACCATGTCAATAAGTTCTTGAGCTTCTGCAGGCGTTTTCTTTAAGTGAATGGATCCACCTGCAGAATGATCCAATGACATCTTAGAGAACTCAGATAGACCATAATAGAATATATCTATCATGGTCCATTCTAAGAACATGTTAGAAGGACATCTTTTGGTCATCTGTTTGTATCTTTCCTAAGCTTCATAGAGGGATTCACCATCTTTTTGTTTGAAGGTCTGAATATCCACTCTAAGCTTGCTCAGCTTTTGAGGAGGAAAGAACTTAGCCAAGAAGGCCGTGACCAGCTTATCCCAGGAGTTCAGGCTATCTTTAGGTTGAGAGTCCAACCATGCTTTAGCTCTGTCTCTTACAGCAAAAGGGAAAAGCATGAGCCTGTAGACTTCAGAATCTACTCCATTAGTCTTAACAGTCTCACAGATCTACAAAAACTCAGTTAAAAACTGGTAGGGATCTTCTGATGGAAGTCCATGAAACTTGCAGTTCTGTTGCATTAGAGCAACTAGTTAAGGTTTCAGCTCAAAATTATTTACTCCAATGGCAGAAATTGAGATGCTTCTTCCATCAAACCTGGAAGTAGGTGTAGTATAATCACCAAGCATCCTTCTTGCATTATTGTTGTTGGGTTCGACTGCCATCTCCTTTTCTTGTTCGAAAATTTCAGCAAGATTGTCTCTGGATTATTGTAATTTAGTTTCTCTTAGTTTCCTCTTCAGAGTCCTTTCAGGTTGTGGATCAGCTTCAACAAGAATGCCTTTCTTCTTGTTCCTGCTCATATGAAAGAGAAGAGAACAGAAAAAGAAGAGGGATCCTCTATGTCACAGTAGAGAGGTTCCTTATTATTAGTAGAAGAAGAAAGGGTATAAAGAAAGGAGAATCCAAACACAAGGGTGAGGATAAGGGCAGTGGTTTGAGATGAAGAGAAGTGTTAGTAAATGAATGAATAAATAGAATAAGACGAGAGAGGGAGAAATTTTCAAAAATAAATTTTAAAAAGGAGTTAATGATTTTCGAAAATTAAGATAAGAAATAAAATTAAAATTTAAATTTAAAATAATTAATTAATTAAAGAAAGAATTTTTGAAAAAGAGGGAGGTATTTTCGAAAATTAGAGAGAGAAAAGTTGTTAGGTGGTTTTGAAAAAGATAAGAAACAAACAAAAAGTTAATTAGTTAGTTGAAAAAGATATTAAAATCAAATTTGAAAAGATAAGAAGATAAGAAGTTAGATAAGATATTTTGAAATCAAATTTTTGAAAAAGATATGATTTAAAAAGATATGATAAAAAGATATGATTAAAAAGATATTGTTGAAAAAGATTTAATTTTTAAAATTTAAAATTAATTACTTAACTAACAAGAAACTAAAAGATAAGATTCTAGAATTTAAAGATTGAACATTTCTTAACAAGAAAGTAACAAACTTCAAATTTTTTAATCAATCATATTAATTGTTAGTGTAATTTTCGAAAATCATTAAATACTATTAAGAAAAAGATTTTTGAAAAATAATTTTTTTTTAAATTTTCGAAAATAGAAAAAAATTGAAAAAGATTTAATTTTTGAAAGAGATTTTGAAAAGATAAAATTTTTAAATTTGAAAATTTGACTTGACTTGTAAGAGACAACTAATTTTAAAACTTTTTGACTAAGTCAACCCAAATTTTCGAAATTTTTGAGAGAAATAAGGAAAATATATTTTTTGATTTTTTTATTTTTAATGAAGAGAGAGAAAAACACAAATATGACCCAAAACATGAAAATTTTGGATCAAAACCAATGATGCATGCAAGAACACTATGAATGTCAAGATGAACACCAAGAACACTTTGAAGATCATGATGAACATCAAGAACATATTTTTGAAAAATTTTTTATGCAAAGAAAACATGCAAGACACCAAACTTAGAAATTTTTAATGCTTGGACGATATGAATGCAAGAATGCACATGAAAAATAATAAAAGACACAAAACAAGAAAACATCAAGATCAAACAAGAAGACTTACCAAGAACAACTTGAAGATCATGAAGAACACTATGAATGCATGAATTTTCGAAAAATGCAAGAAAAAATTTTTAAAGCATGCAATTGACACCAAACTTATAAATTGACTGAAGACTCAAACAAGAAACACAAAATATTTTTAGTTTTTATGATTTTATGATTTTTTTGGATTTTCTTTTATATTTTTCAAAAAACATATAGGAAAAAGAAAGTAATGAATCCAAAGTTCTCAATCAAAATCCTGTGAATTAGCCATGGCTTAATAGCCAGCCAAGCTAAAACATGTTATATGAAACTCTAGGATTCATTCTTGAAAACTGAAAATTTTCAAAAACATGTGAGAAATTTTGAAAAATATTTTTGAAAACTTTTTGAAAAGAAAATAAAAAAGAAGATTACCTAATCTGAGCAACAAGATGAACCGTCAGTTGTCCAAACTCGAACAATCCCCGGCAACGGTGCCAAAAACTTGGTGCACAAAATTGTGATCATCAACAATGGCACCGAAAATTTGGTAGTGCTCTCAAACGTGAATCACACTTAGTCACAACTCCGCACAACTAACCAGCAAGTGCACTGGGTCGTCCAAGTAATACCTTACGTGAGTAAGGGTCGATCCCACGGAGATTGTTGGTATGAAGCAAGCTATGGTCATCTTGTAAATCTCAGTTAGGCGGATAATAAATGTTATGGAGTTTTTGAATAGTAAATAAATCATAAAATAAAGATAGAAATACTTATGTAAATCATTGGTGAGAATTTCGGATAAGTGTATGGAGATGAATTATCCCTGTTGGATTTCTACTTTCCTACTGCCTTCCCTCAATCCTTCTTACTCCTTTCCATGGCAAGTTGTATGTAGGGAATCACCGTTGTCAATGGCTACATCCCATCCTCTCAGTGAAAATGGTCCAAATGCTCTGTCACAGCACGGCTAATCATCTGTCGGTTCTCGATCATGTCGGAATAGAATCCCTTGATTCTTTTGCGTTTTTCATCGCACCCAACAATCGCGAGTTTGAAGATCGTCACAGTCATTCAATCCCAGAATCTTACTCGGAATACCACAGACAAGGTTAAACTTTCCGGATTCCCATGAATGCCGCCATCAATTCTAGCTTATACCACAAAGATTCTGATTAAGAAATCCAAGAGATATTTGCCCGGTCTAAGGTAGAACGGAAGTGGTTATTAGTCACGCACGTTCATAAGTGAGAATGATGGTGAGTGTCACAGATCACCACATTCATCATGGTGAAGTGCAACGAATATCTTGGAACAGGAATAAATCGAATTGAATAGAAAATAGTAGTAATTGCATTAAAACTCGAGGTACAGCAGAGCTCCACACCCTTAATCTATGGTGTGTAGAAACTCCACCATTGAAAATACATAAGTGATGAAGGTCCAGGCATGGCCGAATGGCCAGCCCCCAAACGTGATCAAAAGATCAAAAAATACAATCAAAGACAAAAGACAGACCTCTAATACACTAGTAAAAATTTCTATTTATACTAAACTAGCTACTAGGGTTTACAGAAGTAAGTAATTGATACATAAATCCACTTCCGGGGCCCACTTGGTGTGTGCTTGGGCTGAGCTTCATCTTTACATGAGCTGAGGGTTATTTTGGAGTTCAACGCCAAGCTGTAACGTGTTTTTGGCATTCAACTCTGGTTTGTGACGTATTTCTGGCGTTTGACTCCAGAATGCATCATGGAACTGGCGTTGAGCGCCAGTTTATGTCGTCTAATCACGAATAAAATATGGACTATTATATATTGCTGGAAATATCTGGATGTCTACTTTCCAACGCCGTTAAGAGCACGCCATTTGGAGTTCTATAGCTCCAGAAAATCCATTTCAAGTGCAGGGAGGTCAGATTCCAACAGCATCAGCAGTCCTTTGTCAGCCTTTTATCAGAGTTTTGCTCAGGTCCCTCAATTTCAGCCAGAAATTACCTGAAATCACAGAAAAACACACAAACTCATAGTAAAGTCCAGAAATGTGAATTTAGCATAAAAACTAATGAAAACATCCCTAAAAGTAGCTAGATCCTATTAAAAACTACCTAAAAACAATGCCAAAAAGCGTATAAATTATCCGCTCATCAAACCTCTCTCTCTAAAAGCTACATCTAAAAACTAAAACTATGTATGAATCCAGTATTCAGTCTCCAATCTCCATATATGCTCATGAATGGATGGATCCTCCATTTATAACCCTTTAATCTGTGTTGTCAAGGCTTGTATCTGGGCCAAAAGGGGCCCAAAAATCGCTGAGGACGACTTCTGCAAATTCTGCAGATCGCGCACGTCACGCGTCCGCGTGGATCATGCGGTCACGTCATCTGGAGTGTTGCTCTTTCACGCGGTTGCGTCAGTCATGCACCCGCGTCAGTTGTGTTTCGCAAGTCACGCGTTCGCTTCATTCATGCGCTCACGTCGATCCTCTTTTGCACGAACCACGCATTCGCGTCGTCCATGCGGATGCGTCACTGCCAGTTTCTTCCAAGGACTCCAATTTGTTCTTTTCTTCCATTTTTGTATGTTTCCTTTCCATCCTTTAAGTCATTCCTGCCCTATAAAACCTGAAAATACTCAACACACAAATCACGGCATCGAATGGTAATAAAGGATAATTAAATTTGATAATTTTAAAGCATAGGAAACATGTTTTCTCATATATCATATCCTAAGGAAGGAATTGTAAAATCATGCAAATTCATATGAATAAGTAGGTGAAGAGTTGATAAATCATTCAATTTAAGTACAAGATTTATCATAAAATAGTGGTTTATCAGTCTTCTTTTTTCCTGGACTCTTTGTTCTTATCCCGAGGTGGGTAGGAGAATCCGGCTTTAGAGGTTTCTCCTAATCGAGAGTTCTCCTCCATATTGATGTACTTTTTTGCCCGTTCTTGTACCTCGTTCAGAGATGTTGGATATTTTTTGGATATGGAATGGCTAAAGGGTCCTTCCCGTAGACCATTGATAAGTCCCATAATATCAGCTTCTGTAGGGAGATTCTGTATGTCAAGGCAAGCTTTATTGAATCTTTCCATATAACTGCGGAGGCTCTCCTGATCTCTTTGTTTTATTCCTAGCAAGCTTGGAGCGTGTTTAGTTTTGTCCTTCTGAATGGAAAACCTGCCTAGAAACTTCCTGGCGAGGTTATCAAAGCTTGCGATTGATCTTGGAGGCAAGTTGTCGAACCACTTTATTGTAGTCTTGGTTAAGATAGTCGAGAAAGCTTTGCAACGGGTTGCATCCGAGGCATCCGTGAGGTACATCCGGCTCCAGATGTTGCTGAGATGATGACTTGGGTCAAACGTACCATCATAGGGAGTCATTTCAGAGGCTTTGAAGTCCTTTGGGACTTTAGCTTTCATGATTTCCTTTGTGAATGGATCTTGATCCTTGTGAGGGCTATCTTCGCAATTGGATCGAGTAGCTTTAGTTTTTAAGTCAACTTCGAGTTTAAGAAGCTTGCCTTCCAATTCTCGAGGCCTTCTTGTTTCTCTGCAAAGGTCTCGCTCAGCCTTTCGCTGTCAATTGGCTTCCTGTTCAAGCTGTTTAAGGTGATTCTGTTGTTCACGGATGGCTTCAAGGATTTCTGTATTTGAAGGCTGCTTATCTTCCCTGGTTTGAGGTGTGTCTTTGGACGTGGCATCTATATTCTTATGTGGCATTGTGTCCTCCAAACCAGAGTTGTGATAATTGTCAAGGTTGTCCGCCATGATGATGGGATGACTTCCAGGTCCCTGACAACGACGCCAATGTTTCGAGGGTTACCTGAAACTGGAGGTCGATCTCGGATGAGACCTTCTAACGGGGTCGGAGCTATTGTATCTGACTTGCTGGATCTGGTGGTGTTGCTGACCCTTGATCACCGGAGGGTGGTGATACCTGCAAGAGACTCCAATGCTTAGGTTAGCACGTGCTTTAGGCAGGTTTTTTGTGTAGAATCAGAGTATGAGTTATACTTGGGTGCTCCAGTGTATTTATAATAGTGGGGAGTGACCTTCCTTGAGATAAGTTGGTTATCTTATCTTATCTTTGGAGTGAGATCACTTATCTTTTGGTCAGCCGCCTTTAGGTGGGCTGTAATCCTCTACTTTGGGCCTTCTTAGGCCTCTGTGGTTGTGTTGGCCGAGCTCTTTAAGGAGAGGTCGGTGACGACCACCTTTATAAGAGGTCAGTCGTCCTTCTTACCATCCAACCCGGACCATATAGCTCGACCCAGGGTATGAACACCTAGTGTGCCAACCCTCTCTTTCAATGCAGAGCTTTACAAAGCCTCCAGACATCAATTCTAAGTTTGGTGTTGGGCAGCCCTCAACAAGCTCTAAGCACAAAGGTACTAAGAAGAAAGTACCTAAAGGCTGGAGGGACAAGAAAGTCCCAACTGAAGGCCTCTTACCAGGCATGAGATTCGTCTTCACTAAGAAGCCAGCCTTACCACATACAGTGAGTCGTGTCTTATCTCTAGAGCATGTAGAGCTCATTCATGAGAGGATAGGCAGAAAGTTCACTGTCAAGGGCAAAAATCTGAGCCCTTACTCACCTCCCTAAGCAGCTGAAGGTCAAGCTAGTGACGTTAAAAGAGCGCTTGTTGGGAGGCAACCCAACATTACTTAACCATATTTATTTTCTTTTGTTTTTCTTTCAGTTGTTAGAGTCATGATCAATGCATCAGTCAAGAGACAGAATTCACAGTAGTGAAAATAGAACACTCTGGAAA